>NC_091237.1:3968310-4040810 GCF_040958095.1 Procambarus clarkii
GGGTATTAATTTCATCAACACAAGACAGAACAAGAGTATTAATAGGGTATTAATTTCATCAATACAAGACAGAACACGAAACAATGGATATTGAATAGAAGTGTTTGTAGAAAGCCTATTGGTCCATATTTCTTGATGCTTCTTTATTGGAGCGGAGTCTTGAGGTGGGTGGAAATAGTTGTGCAATAATTGGCTGTTGATTGCTGGTGTTGACTTCTTGATGTGTAGTGCCTCGCAAACGTCAAGCCGCCTGCTATCGCTGTATCTATCGATGATTTCTGTGTTGTTTACTAGGATTTCTCTGGCGATGGTTTGGTTGTGGGAAGAGATTATATGTTCCTTAATGGAGCCCTGTTGCTTATGCATCGTTAAACGCCTAGAAAGAGATGTTGTTGTCTTGCCTATATACTGGGTTTTTTGGAGCTTACAGTCCCCAAGAGGGCATTTGAAGGCATAGACGACATTAGTCTCTTTTAAAGCGTTCTGTTTTGTGTCTGGAGAGTTTCTCATGAGTAGGCTGGCCGTTTTTCTGGTTTTATAGTAAATCGTCAGTTGTATCCTCTGATTTTTGTCTGTAGGGATAACGTTTCTATTAACAATATCTTTCAGGACCCTTTCCTCCGTTTTATGAGCTGTGGAAAAGAAGTTCCTGTAAAATAGTCTAATAGGGGGTATAGGTGTTGTGTTAGTTGTCTCTTCAGAGGTTGCATGGCTTTCACTTTCCTTCTTATGATGTCTTCGACGAAACCATTGGAGAAGCCGTTATTGACTAGGACCTGCCTTACCCTACAGAGTTCTTCGTCGACTTGCTTCCATTCTGAGCTGTGGCTCAGAGCACGGTCGACATATGCGTTAACAACACTCCTCTTGTACCTGTCTGGGCAGTCGCTGTTGGCATTTAGGCACATTCCTATGTTTGTTTCCTTAGTGTAGACTGCAGTGTGGAAACCTCCGCCCTTTTCCATGACTGTTACATCTAGAAAGGGCAGCTTCCCATCCTTTTCCATCTCGTAAGTGAAACGCAGCACGGAATTCTGCTCAAATGCCTCCTTCAGCTCCTGCAGATGTCTGACATCAGGTACCTGTGTAAAAATGTCGTCAACATACCTGCAGTATATGGCCGGTTTATATATATATATTATATATATATATATATATATATATATATATATATATATATATATATATATATATATATATATATTTATTTATATATTGTTAAATATGACCGAAAAGTAAGATTAATAATTCTAACACGAATTTTCTCTATCTTTCGTACATTTCTTTTCACTGTTGGTGGTGATTCAAAAATCAATTTTCCTAAATTCATTTTTATTTCTAGTCTGACGCGACACTTGAGCGCGTTTCGTAAAACTTATTACATTTTCAAAGACTTTAGTTTACATATACACAACTGAATAGAACTTACACATCTCCGATTTGTTTATATCTACATTTGAGTGAGGTGGAAGGGGTGATGTGGCATTAACACAAGACAGAACAAGATGTGGCATTAATAGGGTATTAATTTCATCAACACAAGACAGAACAAGAGTATTAATAGGGTATTAATTTCATCAATACAGACAGAACACGAAACAATGGATATTGAATAGAAGTGCTTGTAGAAAGCCTATTGGTCCATATTTCTTGATGCTTCTTTATTGGAGCGGAGTCTTGAGGTGGGTAGAATATAGTTGTGCAATAATTGGCTGTTGATTGCTGGTGTTGACTTCTTGATGTGTAGTGCCTCGCAAACGTCAAGCCGCCTGCTATCGCTGTATCTATCGATGATTTCTGTGTTGTTTACTAGGATTTCTCTGGCGATGGTTTGGTTGTGGGAAGAGATTATATGTTCCTTAATGGAGCCCTGTTGCTTATGCATCGTTAAACGCCTAGAAAGAGATGTTGTTGTCTTGCCTATATACTGGGTTTTTTGGAGCTTACAGTCCCCAAGAGGGCATTTGAAGGCATAGACGACATTAGTCTCTTTTAAAGCGTTCTGTTTTGTGTCTGGAGAGTTTCTCATGAGTAGGCTGGCCGTTTTTTCTGGTTTTATAGTAAATCGTCAGTTGTATCCTCTGATTTTTGTCTGTAGGGATAACGTTTCTATTAACAATATCTTTCAGGACCCTTTCCTCCGTTTTATGAGCTGTGGAAAAGAAGTTCCTGTAAAATAGTCTAATAGGGGGAATAGGTGTTGTGTTAGTTGTCTCTTCAGAGGTTGCATGGCTTTTCACTTTCCTTCTTATGATGTCTTTGATGAAACCATTGGAGAAGCCGTTATTGACTAGGACCTGCCTTACCCTACAGAGTTCTTCGTCGACTTGCTTCCATTCTGAGCTGTGGCTCAGAGCACGGTCGACATATGCGTTAACAACACTCCTCTTGTACCTGTCTGGGCAGTCGCTGTTGGCATTTAGGCACATTCCTATGTTTGTTTATTAGTGTAGACTGCAGTGTGGAAACCTCCGCCCTTTTCCATGACTGTTACATCTAGAAAGGGCAGCTTCCCATCCTTTTCCATCTCGTAAGTGAAACGCAGCACGGAACTCTGCTCAAATGCCTCCTTCAGCTCCTGCAGATGTCTGACATCAGGTACCTGTGTAAAAATGTCGTCAACATACCTGCAGTATATGGCCGGTTTCAAGTTCATGTCGACTAAGACTTTTTGCTCGATGGTGCCCATGTAGAAGTTTGCAAACAGGACACCTAGGGGAGAACCCATGGCGACCCCATCTACTTGCTTATACATGTGCCCATCCGGGCTCAAGAAGGGTGCCTCTTTAGTACAAGCTTGGAGTAGTTTCCTCAGAATATTTTCTGGTATTTTCTGGTATATTTTCTGGAATATTTTCGTGATCAGATATACAAGGCAGAGAATGAAATCAAAGACAACAAAACGCAACTACTTCATGCTACAAACGAGTGGAGAAATAGCAACATCGACGATAGTATCCGTACCCGCATTGAACAACACCTCGACATCCTCACAGACCAACATCACCTCAGCACTGAAACAAGGATTATCAAGAAACTAACAACATTATATGGAGGACCTATGGCAATTCCACGACCAAGAGATGGCTTCCTGAACCTTGCAGGAATTAACCTCACTGAGGACCAAGTCACTCTCCTAAATCTGGGCATAAACTGTCATGTTATGTCCAGACCGAGTGAGATGGCCCGGAAAGTAGAGTTGGAAATTCTGTTGGACGACATATTCGACCTCGAGACACAAAAGAAGGTCACTACCAAAGATACCTTACAAGCAGAACTTATTGCAGAAGGAGGAAAGAATCGAGGCAATTACAGAAGCACCATGCTGTCCCCCGAGCTTAAAGCGGCAGCTAAAAGCCTTCGTGAGAACAAGGAGATAGTTGTCAGGAGAGGTGACAAGTCGCCAATATATGTCATTCTTAAAAAAGACGAATATCTGGCGAAAATGAACATCATACTCTCTGACCAAACTAAGTTCCAAAGGGTAACGAAGGACACTACAGCCGAATTAAAAGCAAAGGTCAACAAACTGATCGAAACTGTGAACGCCAAGAAATCCGGATTCCACCTGCCAAAGATCATTGGGGAATATAAACCTGGATATGCGTATGGAAATGTCAAGACACACAAGCCTGGAAACCCACTTCGGCCAATCATTAGCCAGATACCCACACCCACGTACAGACTGGCGAAGCGACTCAACGGCCTGCTGACTCCTTATGTTCCTTGCGCCTTCACCTTGAAGTCTCCAAAGGAATTTGTTGACTTACTGCGGGGCACACGGGCCACAGGGATAAGAGCCTCGTTGGACGTAGAATCGCTGTTTACCAACGTACCTGTGGACGAGACAATCGGAATGATAGCCGACAGAGTGTATCGTGATCCAGCCTGTACTCCTCTTGACATACCAGAAAATATTCTGAGGAAACTACTCCAAGCTTGTACTAAAGAGGCACCCTTCTTGAGCATGGATAGGCACATGTATAAGCAAGTAGATGGGGTCGCCATGGGTTCTCCCCTAGGTGTCCTGTTTGCAAACTTCTACATGGGCACCATCGAGCAAAAAGTCTTAGTCGACATGGACTTGAAACCGGCCATATACTGCAGGTATGTTGACGACATTTTTACACAGGTACCTGATGTCAGACATCTGCAGGAGCTGAAGGAGGCATTTGAGCAGAGTTCCGTGCTGCGTTTCACTTACGAGATGGAAAAGGATGGGAAGCTGCCCTTTCTAGATGTAACCGTCATGGAAAAGGGCGGAAGTTTCCACACTGCAGTCTACACTAAGGAAACAAACATAGGAATGTGCCTAAATGCCAACAGCAACTGCCCAGACAGGTACAAGAGGAGTGTTGTTAACGCATATGTCGACCGTGCTCTCAGCCACAGCTCAGAATGGAAGCAAGTCGACGAAGAACTCTGTAGGGTAAGGCAGGTCCTAGTCAATAACGGCTTCTCCAATGGTTTCGTCGAAGACATCATAAGAAGGAAAGTGAAAGCCATGCAACCTCTGAAGAGACAACTAACACAACACCTATACCCCCTATTAGACTATTTTACAGGAACTTCTTTTCCACAGCTCATAAAACGGAGGAAAGGGTCCTGAAAGATATTGTTAATAGAAACGTTATCCCTACAGACAAAAATCAGAGGATACAACTGACGATTTACTATAAAACCAGGAAAACGGCCAGCCTACTCATGAGAAACTCTCCAGACACAAAACAGAACGCTTAAAAGAGACTAACGTCGTCTATGCCTTCAAATGCGCTCTTGGGGACTGTAAGCTCCAAAAAAACCAGTATATAGGCAAGACAACAACATCTCTTTCTAGGCGTTTATCGATGCATAAGCAACAGGGCTCCATTAAGGAACATATAATCTCTTCCCACAACCAAACCATCGCCAGAGAAATCCTAGTAAACAACACAGAAATCATCGATAGATACAGCGATAGCAGGCGGCTTGACGTTTGCGAGGCACTACACATCAAGAAGTCAACACCAGCAATCAACAGCCAATTATTGCACAACTATATTCTACCCACCTCAAGACTCCGCTCCAATAAAGAAGCATCAAGAAATATGGACCAATAGGCTTTCTACAAACACTTCTATTCAATATCCATTGTTTCGTGTTCTGTCTTGTGTTGATGAAATTAATACCCTATTAATACTCTTGTTCTGTCTTGTGTTGATGAAATTAATACCCTATTAATGCCACATCTTGTTCTGTCTTGTGTTAATGCCACATCACCCCTTCCACCTCACTCAAATGTAGATATAAAATCGGAGATGCATAAGTTCTATTCAGTTGTGTATTTGTGAACTAAAGTCTTTGAAAATGTAATAAGTTTTACGAAACGCGCTCGTGTCGCGTCAGACTAGAAATAAAAATGAATTTTGGAGAATTGATTTTTGATTTACCTCCAACAGTGAAAAGAAATGTACGAAAGATTGAGAAAATTCGTGTTAGAATTATTAATCTTACTTTTTCGGTCATATTTAATAATATATGTCTACAGGAAAGACTGCTACCAAAATATACTAATATATATATATATATATATATATATATATATATATATATATATATATATATATATATATATATATATATATATATATATATATATATATATATATATATATATATTTACATATATATATTTACTTATATAAATATATATATATATATATATATATATATATATATATATATATATATATATATGGCACAACTCTCCTAAACACGAGAGTGAAGTATACAACTTTAGAACACTTTCCCACCAGGAGACTCGAACCCTAGCCAGCACAGAAGCCTTCCAGCAACTGGCATAACAGGTACGCCTTAACCCGCTCCACCACCTGCTCAGACCCTTAAAAGAGATGGTAATTTCGGAGTATTTAAATACACCAAAGATCACCACCTCCCAAGAGCACTAGAGCAAGTGAGGGGTCATTTATACGTTTATTTCATCAAGTCCCTGTTAATATGGGAAGACACAGTGTCTATGCTTAAGGCACAACTCTCCTAAACACGAGAGTGAAGTATACAACTTTAGAACACTTTCCCACCAGGAGACTCGAACCCTAGCCAGCACAGAAGCCTTCCAGCAACTGGCATAACAGGTACGCCTTAACCCGCTCCACCACCTGCTCAGACCCTTAAAAGAGATGGTAATTTCGGAGTATTTAAATACACCAAAGATCACCACCTCCCAAGAGCACTAGAGCAAGTGAGGGGTCATTTATACGTTTATTTCATCAAGTCCCTGTTAATATGGGAAGACACAGTGTCTATGCTTAAGGCACAACTCTCCTAAACACGAGAGTGTTTAGGAGAGTCTATCTCTTTTAAGAGATAGAGATCTATCTCTATCTCTTTTAAGGGTCTGAGCAGGTGGTGGAGCGGGTTAAGGCGTACCTGTTATTCCAGTTGCTGGAAGGCTTCTGTGCTGGCTAGGGTTCGAGTCTCCTGGTGGGAAAGTGTTCTAAAGTTGTATACTTCACTCTCGTGTTTAGGAGAGTTGTGCCTTAAGCATAGACACTGTGTCTTCCCATATTAACAGGGACTTGATGAAATAAACGTATAAATGACCCCTCACTTGCTCTAGTGCTCTTGGGAGGTGGTGATCTTTGGTGTATTTAAATACTCCGAAATTACCATCTCTTTTAAGGGTCTGAGCAGGTGGTGGAGCGGGTTAAGGCGTACCTGTTATGCCAGTTGCTGGAAGGCTTCTGTGCTGGCTAGGGTTCGAGTCTCCTGGTGGGAAAGTGTTCTAAAGTTATATATATATATATATATATATATATATATATATATATATATATATATATATATATATAAATATATATAATAATTACATATATATATATATATATATATATATATATATATATATATATATATATATAATTATATATAATTATATATATATATATTGTTACGGTGCCCTCTCCTATTTCTTTCGTTTGCCGGCTTAAAGAGTCATATCAGCTCTCCCTACTGATTCTCTATAGGTTCAGGGAGTCTATTGATATATGTGGCGACCAGGCTGGCTGCCAGTTAAGGGAGAAAGTTACATTATGAGTTGTAAGTAAGGGGAAATTGGCGCCCTGTTATAAAATGAAAGAGTATCCCCTAATGCAGGTTCCAAGGGGTTGTCATAGCCAGGGGGTGGTAATGGGGGACGAGCTCCCATGACCTATAAAATGCTCCTTACGGCATTCATCTCAAATAGCCTCTGACAACTAAGTCCAACTCCTGGCCTGCACGGGTGGCTTAGTCTAAGTCCGGCGGAACTGCTTTTACCGACAGGAGAAGGGGCGAGGGCGTGCCTCTGGCGCCTTAAAACCAGCTGCTCCGGGTAGATGGGACTCGATAGCCTGGGAAGGCAGCCCATCTAGGGGAAGGAAAACCCTGATTTTAAACCTCCGCTGCCTTGCGGCCGTACCCATTTTTGGGAAAGGCTTCAGGAGTCAACCTCGAGGAAAAATCCGGAGTTGGAGCCCCTAAGGCAGTTCGTTGTTGACGTCGACTTCGTTCTGGCAGCTCCTGCGACGTTGCTGGAACCATGCGTATTGGCATTTGCCTTTCTATTGGATAATTTCAGCAACGTGGAGAGGGGGGACCTGCTGCATGGGTAACAGCTTCTCCTCCATATCTACCTACCCAGGCTTTGCGCCCTGGAGAGGACACTCCAGCTTCGCCTCACAGCGTCGAACCAACACGGGAAGCGACAGTCTACCGGTTTTAAGTCTTCTGCTCGATTGGCGAAGAGTGTGACGCCAGGGGTTGCTTCCGACGGTGGGAGGGGTCATCGCGCCCCACTGGGCAGCTACCACCCGCCTCAAGCTGGGCAAACCCCAGCCAATAAGGTGTTGCCTCGCCACGGTCCGTTAACCTCACTGGGTGCGTGGGGTTTAGGGTGAAAACCGACAAGCGGCCCGACAACTTTGCACCAAGCAATACCAAACCAAAGAAGAAAATATCAACTGCCCTAAAGCTGGGCACATGGAACGTCAGGACACTGACACCAGGTTTCTCTGACGACCTGCAAGAAATCAATGATCCCCGAAAAACAGCAATCATCGATAGGGAGCTGAGCAAGCTGCAGATGGATATTGTTGCTCTCCAAGAGACCAGGCTCCCAGGATCAGGATCTGTGAGAGAGAGGACCTTCTCTTTCTTCTGGCAAGGAAAACCTCCAGATGAGACCAGAGAACATGGTGTGGGATTTGCCGTCAGGAATGCACTGTTGGGACACATTATGCCACCGATGGGGAAAACCGAACAAATTCTGTCTCTGTAACTGTACTCCCAAACAGGACCAGTCAATGTAATTAGTGCATATGCACCAACCCTGACTTCTCCAGCAGAGGCAAAGGAAAAATTCTACGATGACCTCAACAGAGTCATAGCGAGAATCCCTGTAAAGGAGCCACTGTTCATCCTCGGCGACTTCAACGCCAGAGTGGGTGCCGAGCACAACATTTGGCCCACTTGCCTGGGTCAATTCGGCATAGGAAGGATGAATGAGAACGGGCAACGTCTGCTAGAACTCTGCTGCCTTCATGGTCTTTGTGTCACCAACACGTTCTTCGGCACAAAGCCTCAACACCGAGTATCTTGGAGACACCCCAGATCCAAGCACTGGCACCAGCTTGACCTGATTCTTACCAGGCGTGCAAGTCTACCCAGCGTCAAGATTACGCGTAGCTACCAGAGTGCTGTCTGTGAGACCGACCACTCCCTGGTATGTAGCAGGGTCAAGATGCAACCAAAGAAGATTCATCACTCGAAAAAGGCGGGCAGACCTCGCATCGACACCACCAAGACCCGCAACCAGGACAAGGTGGAAGATTTTGCACACGTGCTCGAGGAAGCTCTCCCTGGCCCAGCCGGGGTCACTACCTGTAAAAGATGGGAGCACTTCAGAGACGCTGTGTTCAACGCTGCCATTTCCACCTTTGGCAAGAAGACCAGCAGGTCGGCAGACTGGTTCGAGGCTCACTCGGAAGAGATGACACCTGTAATCGAAGAGAAGAGAAACGCCTTGGCAGCCTACAAAGCCTGCCCAAGTCAGCGCAACTTACAGATCCTTCGGGCCGTCCGCTGCAAAGTGCAGCAGAGCGCCAGGCGATGTGCCAACAACTATTGGCTCCAGCTCTGCTCCCAGATACAGACTGCAGCGGATACAGGCAATGTAAGGGGAATGTATGACGGCATCAAGCAGGCCCTCGGCCCAATCCAGAGGAAGACCGCTCCTCTGAAATCTGCCACTGGCGAGGTGATTCAGGACCAGACACTGCAGCTGAAGCGCTGGGTCGAGCACTACTCTGAGTTATACGCCAGGGACAATGTGGTCACCGCCCTGAGCGCCATTGAATGTCTGCCTGTGTTAATGGAGCTCGACAACGAACCGACCCTGGAAGAACTCAGCGATGCCCTAGACTCCCTTGCTTCTGGTAAAGCTCCTGGCAAAGATGGCATTCCTGCTGAGACCTTGAAGTGCTGCAGAGGTAGCCTGCTCATGGAGCTGCATGAAATTCTCTGCCTCTGCTGGGAAGAAGGAGAGGTGCCACAGGACATGAGGGATGCCAACATCGTCACACTGTATAAGAATAAAGGTGACAGGGGCGACTGCAACAACTACCGTGGAATCTCCCTCCTCAGTATTGTCGGAAAGCTGTTTGCTCGAGTCGCATTGAAGAGGCTCCAAGTACTTGCAGAGAGAGTCTATCCAGAATCACAATGCGGATTCAGAGCTGGCAGGTCCACCATCGACATGGTCTTTTCCCTCAGACAACTGCAGGAGAAATGCAGGGAACAGAAGCAGCCACTCTTTGTAGCCTTCATAGATCTGACGAAGGCCTTCGACCTCGTCAGCAGGGATGGCCTGTTCAAGATCCTCCCCAAGATCGGATGCCCACCCAGGCTCCTCAGCATCATCAGATCTTTCCATGAGAACATGAGGGGCACCGTGGTCTTTGATGGCCTAACATCAGATCCCTTTGACATCCGAAGTGGAGTAAAGCAGGGCTGCGTACTGGCTCCAACCCTATTCGGGATTTTCTTCGCAGTTATGCTGCGGCACGCCTTTGGATCTGCCACGGAAGGCATTTACCTCCGGACCAGGTCGGATGGAAAGCTCTTTAACCTCGCCAGGCTGAGAGCCAAGACAAAGGTTCGGCTGAGGTGTCTGCGCGACTTCCTCTTTGCCGACGACGCAGCAGTCACTGCCCACTCAGCTGAAGACCTCCAACGGCTCATAACCCACTTCAGCGAGGCCTCTCAGGCTTTCGGACTCACCATCAGTCTGAAGAAAACACAAGTCATGGGACAAGGAGTGGACTCCCCACCTGACATCGGCATCTCTGATTCCAAACTGGAAGTTGTTCACGACTTCGTGTACCTGGGCTCCACAATATCTGACTCCCTCTCTCTTGATACGGAGCTAAACAAACGCATCGGTAAGGCATCTACTACCATGTCCAAACTGACAAAGAGAGTGTGGGCCAACAATAGGCTAACTGAGTATACTAAGATTCAGGTTTACAGATCCTGTGTCCTGAGCACTCTCCTTTATGGCAGTGAGTCTTGGACACTCCGCGCCCATCAGGAAAGACAGCTGAATGCCTACCACATGCGCTGCCTTAGACACATCTTGGACATCACCTGGCAGGACAAGGTGACAAACAACAACGTCTTGGGGAGAGCAAGAATCACCAGCATGTACACAATGCTGAAACAGAGACGAATGCGCTGGCTCGGGTACGTAGTGCGAATGGGCGACGGCAGGATCCCCAAGGATCTCCTGTACGGAGAGCTGAGGCAGGGAAAGCATCCAGCAGGCAAGCCCCAGCTACGGTACAAAGACGTATGCAAAAGGGACCTGAAAGCCATGGACGTCGATCTTGCTATATGGGAGACACTGGCTGCAGACCGTTCAGCCTGGAGGCAGTCTGTTCAACGAGGTCTCTCCAAGTTCGAGGAGTCACTTGCCAAGGAATCGGAGGCAAAGAGACAGAGAAGGAAAGCCGGTAACCAGGAAGACAGACCAGAATCGGACTTCGTTTGTGCTCGGTGTGGGATGGACTGCCACTCTCGGATTGGCCTCATCAGTCACACCAGACGCTGCACCAGGATTGACAACTAGGGCGCAACTCCATAGTCTCCCGAGACTGAAGGATGCCTACTATCCCCTAATGCAGATATGACCTTTTGGAAGGGACACTAGCCGATCGCGGATTGGCCGACTTAGGTCGCGGGCGACCAATCAGGGCCCGCCGTGACGTCACCGAGTGCCCCGGGTGGCGCCAACGTCAGAGTTGACCTGGCCTTGGAAGCGAGAGGACGCACCTCGGTCAGCTCTCAAGGATTAGAGGCTCTACAAGCCTTTCTTAGTGGATTAGTGCAGGCTATCGCAGCCCATCGGATATATTGGAGACCCTGCGCTTCTGGGAAGCATAAAGGAACCAAGTTTATTGAGCGAAAGAGGGCCAAACTTTGAAAATATTCGGCGACGACGCTGGGCGGCGACGCTGGACGTTGGGGGCCTGAAAAGGTGTGGCGGGCAAGCCTAGCTGTGACCGGGTCACATCCACTGAGGGTCTTGGAAGGACGACACCGTTCCTAGGACAAGGAGCAACGCCTTGTGGAAGGGGCGAGTGTGGGAAAATAGTGATTAGCTCAGCGCCTATCGATGAACCAGGATTGGGGTAGCTGAATCTCAGGGATTGGAACGGCGACGACGCGAAGGCTCCACGACACCTGAGGACCTGTGGAACGTCCTGGATCGTCAAGGATCGACTCAGGAAGCGTGGGAACCTCACACCATTGAGGGACAGGCGTCGTGAGCCAGGAATGTAAGGTAGATCATTTTCCCTCCCATTACCCCTTGTGTGAGTAGGCTAGTTAGGCCACAATATTTACTTATGTATGTGGCAATAGGACATTAATACTTTAGTAGTAGAATAGGCTGCAAGGCAGCTTGTGTCCAGGACTGTCAGAGGGGACAGTGTGTATGGATGGCAGGACAGTGAAGAAGAGGCGCCGACGTGGTGAAGAGGCCGTCCTGTGAGAGTGTGAGACTCCTGTCTTTCTGCCCAGTTGAAGGAGTGTTGGAGGTCGTGGAAGAAGGGGCTGACGATCTCCAGACTTATCATCCTTATTTTCTTATTCATGTATTACTTGTGATTGTATGTGTGTTCATGTAATTTGCGTCAGTAAATTCACACATTTTATCATTGTGTTTAAGTGTGCCTCCATCAAAATATTTCTCTATGAGCATACACGAAGGTTATCATAGTACCACCTAGGGAACAGTACGTTCTCTATAGAAATTCTTATTGCCAGGAGTGTGGTAAAGACAGCACGGACTTACATAAAAGTGTACCCTTAGCCATCCGATCAGTATCAATGCCTGAATGGTGGCAACTAGTAACGTGGTGGCTAGAGAGAGGTAAAGCCACACAGACCTTCCTGGGAGAGTACCCTGGGCCAATAGTCTAGTAGCAGATCTATGGGAGTAGCAGTCTTCTGGCTACAAACAATATATAATACACCCACTGAACTGCATTGCTGGGGTGCAGATATAATAACCCAGCTGGCGACCTTGTTAAGAAGAAGATAGAGAAGACAGGCGGGAAAGGAGTTCCTGCAACCTTTTTGTCTGGCAGGCAAGATTCAGGGAGGTTATTGTTATAAGGTAAGCCTGAGTCTTCCTTCACTCCTCCACGGGTCTAGGCCGGAACTGTTAAAAGCAGTTTCCCCGTGTTTGACTGAGGGGCTTCCAGGGTGATTGTTTCATAGCCGTGTACTAACCATCTAGAGAAATATTGTCCAGGGACGTGTACTAATCCTCCACGAAACTATCGCCAGAGTAAGGTGGTACTATTGGGTACTCTGTACCAATCAGCTCCAGTTGTATTTGTGTGGTTATGTGAACCAAAAGTTTCTGAATAATTTAAAAATTTCCTTATTTTCCGTAAACATTTCCGTCTTTTTAATATATAGTATAATGCTTGGAGAATAGGAAGAGAGCCTTCTGATTCTCGATCTTTATCTGTCGTGATAAGAACTGCAGATTCTCTAGAGATTGTAAGAGATTAGTTAAAAAGAGATCTCTCAGATGCTCATTTTCTCTCTCTCTCTCTCTCTCTCTCTCTCTCTCTCTCTCTCTCTCTCTCTCTCTCTCTCTCTCTCTCTCTCTCTCTCTCTCTCTCTCTCTCTCTCTCTCTCTCTCTCTCTCTCTCTCTCTCTCTCTCTCTCTCTCTCTCTCTCTCTCTCTCTCTCTCTCTCTCTCTCTCTATCTCTCATTTCGAAAAAAGGAACTCTAACAATCCACTTACCAGCAACGTTTAAAGTACATAACAGTGGAGATTGAGACGCACGACCGAGCCCATCACATTGCAACAACTATTATCAGGATTTACCGCAGGTGGAGGGGACCGCAAGCCGACGCCAGATCTGTTTAGAGTGAGCCAAATTTGCTTTGTGTAAAAATACTGGTACAGGCGGAGCAACATTGTGGCTGTGTGTGTGTGTGTGTGTGTGTGTGTGTACTCACCTATATGTACTCACCTATATGTGCTTGCAGGATCGAGCATTGACTCTTGGATCCCGCCTTTCGAGCATCGGTTGTTTACAGCAATGACTCCTGTCCCATTTCCCTATCATACCTGGTTTTAAAATTATGAATAGTATTTGCTTCCACAACCTGTTCCTGAAGTGCATTCCATTTCCCCACTACTCTCACGCTAAAAGAAAACTTCCTTACATCTCTGTGACTCATCTGAGTTTCAAGCTTCCATCCATGTCCTCTCGTTCTGTTACTATTCCGTGTGAACATTTCGTCTATGTCCACTCTGTCAATTCCTCTGAGTATCTTATACGTTCCTATCATGTCCCCCCTCTCCCTTCTTCTTTCTAGTGTCGTAAGGCACAGTTCCCTCAGGCGCTCTTCATACCCCATCCCTCGTAGCTCTGGGACGAGTCTCGTTGCAAACCTCTGAACCTTTTCCAGTTTCATTATATGCTTCTTCAGATGGGGACTCCATGATGAGGCGGCATACTCTAAGACTGGCCTTACGTAGGCAGTGTAAAGCGCCCTAAATGCCTCCTTACTTAGGTTTCTGAATGATGTTCTAACTTTTGCCAGTGTAGAGTACGCTGCTGTCGTTATCCTATTAATATGTGCCTCAGGAGATAGATTAGGTGTTACGTCCACCCCCAGGTCTCTTTCACGCGTCGTTACAGGTAGGCTGTTCCCCTTCATTGTGTACTGTCCCTTTGGTCTCCTATCTCCTAGTCCCATTTCCATAACTTTACATTTGCTCGTGTTGAATTCTAGTAGCCAGTACTCACCTAGTTGTGTGTGTGTGTGTGTACTCACCTAATTGTACTCACCTAATTGTGCTTGCGGGGGTTGAGCTCTGGCTCTTTGGTCCCGCCTCTCAACCGTCAATCAACTGGTGTACAGATTCCTGAGCCTATTGGGCTCTATCATATCTACATTTGAAACTGTGTATGGAGTCAGCCTCCACCACATCACCTCCTAATGCATTCCATTTACTAACTACTCTGACACTGAAAAAGTTCTTTCTAACGTCTCTGTGGCTCATTTGGGTACTCAGCTTCCACCTGTGTCCCCTTGTTCGCGTCCCACCAGTGTTGAATAGTTCATCCTTGTTTACCCGGTCGATTCCCCTGAGGATTTTGTAGGTTGTGATCGTGTCTCCCGTTACTCTTCTGTCTTCCAGTGTCGTAAGGTGCATTTCCCGCAGCCTTTCCTCATAACTCATGCCTCTTAGTTCTGGGACTAGTCTAGTAGCATACCTTTGGACTTTTTCCAGCTTCGTCTTGTGCTTGACAAGGTACGGGCTCCATGCTGGGGCCGCATACTCCAGGATTGGTCTTACATATGTGGTGTACAAGATTCTGAATGATTCCTTACACAGGTTCCTGAACGCCGTTCTGATGTTAGCCAGCCTCGCATATGCCGCAGACGTTATTCTCTTTATGTGGGCTTCAGGAGACAAGTTTGGTGTGATATCAACTCCTAGATCTTTCTCTCTGTCTTTTTCATTAAGTACTTCATCTCCTATTCTGTATCCTGTGCCTGGCCTCCTGTTTCCACTGCCTAGTTTCATTACTTTGCATTTACTCGGGTTGAACTTCAACAGCCATTTGTTGGACCATTCACTCAGTCTATCCAGGTCATCTTGTAGCCTCCTACTATCATCCTCTGTTTCAATCCTCCTCATAATTTTTGCATCGTCGGCAAACATTGAGTGGAACGAATCTATACCCTCTGGGAGATCATTTACATATACCAGAAACAGTATAGGTCCAAGGACTGACCCCTGCGGGACTCCACTTGTGACGTCTCGCCAATCTGAGACCTCACCCCTCACACAGACTCGTTGTCTCCTGTTGCTTAGGTACTCCTCTATCCACCGGAGTACCTTCCCTCTCACTCCAGCCTGCATCTCCAACTTTCGCACTAGCCTCTTGTGTGGCACTGTATCAAAGGCTTTCTGACAATCCAAAAATATGCAGTCTGCCCACCCTTCTCTTTCTTGCCTTATTTTTGTTGCCTGGTCGTAGAATTCAAGTAACCCTGTGAGGCAGGACCTGCCATCCCTGAACCCATGTTGATTCTGTGTTACAAAGTTCCTTCGCTCCAGATGCTCCACTAGTTTTTTTCGCACAATCTTCTCCATCAGCTTGCATGGTATGCAGGTTAGGGACACTGGCCTGTAGTTCAGTGCCTCCTGTCTATCCCCTTTCTTGTATATCAGGACTACGTTAGCTGCTTTCCAAATATCTGGCAGTTCCCCTGTTGCCAGTGATTTGTTATACACTATGGAGAGTGGTAGGCTCTGTTCTCTTGCTCCTTCCTTTAGAACCCAAGGGGAGATTCCATCTGGGCCTATAGCCTTCGTCACGTCCAACTCTAGTAAACACTTCCTTACTTCCCCACTGGTAATCCCAAACTCTTCCAGTGGTTCCTGGTTAGCTATTCCCTCACTTACCTCTGGAATTTCTCCTTGCTCTAAGGTGAAGACCTCCTGGAATTTCTTATTCAATTCCTTACACACTTCCTTGTCATTTGTAGTGAATCCTTCCGCCCCTATCCTTAATCTCATAACCTGTTCCTTTACTGTTGTTTTTCTCCTAATGTGGCTATGCAACAATTTAGGCTGAGTCTTTGCCTTGCTTGCGATGTCATTTTCGTATTGTCTTTCTGCCTCTCTTCTCATCCTGACATATTCATTCCTGGCATTCTGGTATCTTTCTCTGCTCTCCAGTGTCCTGTTATTCCTATAGTTTCTCCATGCCCTTTTACTTTGCTGCTTAGCTAGCCTACATCTTTGATTAAACCATGGGTTTCTCATCTTCATTTCTCTGTTTTCCTTTTGGACTGGGACAAACTTGTTTGCTGCGTCCTTGCACTTCTGCGTGATGTATTCCATCATATCTTGGGCCGTCTTTCCCCTGAGCTCTGTTTCCCATGCTATATCTGTTAGGAATTTTCTTATCCGCTCATAGTTTCCCTTTCGGTATGCTAACCTTTTGGTTTCGGTATCCCTCCTCGAGTTCAATAACCCTTCTTCAATCAGGTACTCAAACACCAGTACACTGTGGTCGCTCATTCCTACTGGGTCCTCAAAACCGATTTCTCTTATGTCGGAGTCGTTCAGAGTGAAGACTAGGTCGAGTCTCGCTGGTTCGTCATTGCCTCGCATCCTTGTGGGTTCTCCGACATGCTGGGTTAAAAAGTTGCTTGTCACCACCTCCAATAGTTTGGCTCTCCACGTATCCTCGCCTCCATGCGGTTCCTTGTTCTCCCAGTCAATCTTTCCGTGATTGAAGTCGCCCATGATGAGCAGGTGGGATCTATTTCTACAGGCAGCAGAGGCTGCCCTCTCAATTATAGTGTTAACTGCCTTGTGTGCTGCCTTATGTGTGTGTGTGTGTGTGTGTGTGTGTGTGTGTGTGTGTGTGTGTGTGTGTGTGTGTGTGTGTGTGTGTGTGTGTGTGTGTGTGTGTGTGTGTGTGTGTGTGTGTGTGTGTGTGTGTGTGTGTGTGTGTGTGTGTGTGTGTGTGTGTGTGTGAGAGTGTGTGGTTGGGTACTCGAGGCTTGCAGGGTCAGAAGTAGAACAATAACTCTAGAAGATGAACAACAATCCAATTTAATTACCCCCCCCCCCAAAAAAAAAAGTAAGTCTAGGGTACTTTTTAATGCTTTTTCTCTCAGCATGACGTAGAGATGCCCAATCCCATCGGCAGGCACACCAAGGAGACCGACACGTAAACAGACAAGCGTGCTATTAATGTACAAAAGGCACAAAGGATTTGAGAAAGGCTTTTTTTCCCCTCCCTTTTTTTATATACCTAACGTCGCTCTTCCAAGCTTGAAAACCTACCGTGAGGTGCGTAGGTGAAATCTATATGTTAATGCAGTGAAGTCCTTCTTTTATTGTATTATTATTCCTTTTTCGAGTTTACAGACGATATTTAAAGCTAAATCTCACAGTTCGCGAGGTAGGAATAATTCTGGAATTTGCCCAGAGCTCGTGGTTTGTGATGTATGCTTAGAGGAAGGTGTGTGTGTGTGTGTGTGTGTGTGTGTGTGTGTGTGTGTGTGTGTGTGTGTGTGTGTGTGTGTGTGTGTGTGTGTGTGTGTGTGTGTGTGTGTGTATAAGGGGGGGGAGAAGGAAAGAGAGTGTGTTTGTTGGGAAAGGGTGATTATGGGAAAGAGTGTGTGTGGAACGGCTGGTGAAAGGGAATGTACTCACCTAATTGTACTCACCTAATTGTGCTTGCGGGGGTTGAGCTTTGGCTCTTTGGTCCCGCCTCTCAACTGTCAATCAACTGGTGTACAGATTCCTGAGCCTACTGGGCTCTATCATATCTACATTTGAAACTGTGTATGGAGTCAGCCTCCACCACATCACTTCCTAGTGCATTCCATTTATTAACTACTCTGACACTGAAAAAATTCTTTCTAACGTCTCTGTGGCTCATCTGGGTACTAAGTTTCCACCTGTGTCCCCTTGTTCGTGTCCCACCCGTGCTGAAGAGTTTGTCTTTGTCCACCCTGTCAATTCCCCTGAGAATTTTGTAGGTGGTTATCATGTCTCCCCTTACTCTTCTGTTTTCCAGGGATGTGAGGGTCAGCTCCTTTAGCCTTTCCTCGTAGCTCAATCCTCTCAGTTCCGGGACGAGCCTGGTGGCATACCGCTGTGAGAGAAGGTGAGAGAGAAGGTGTGTGTATGTGTGTGTGGAAAAGAGAATGAGTTTGTGTCGTCGGGGGAGATTGTGTGTATGTATATGAAGGGCATGTGGAGGTGTATAAGGTATGAATGGCGGCCGTGTGTATGTGTGAAGTGATCGGGGGAGAGTCAGTGTATTGTGGGAAGAATGTGTAGGGAATTAGATCATGCGGACACGCTCCATACAAGGCAATGGAACATGCGAATGTGTGTGTGAAGGGAGAATGTGTATCCAAGGATCAACACACACACACACACACACACACACACACACACACACACACACACACACACACACACACACACACACACACACACACACACACACACACACACACATACACACACACACACAATTGTCAGTGTCAGAGTAGTTAACAAGTGGAATGCACTAGGCAGTGATGTGGTGGAGGCTGACTCCATACACAGTTTCAAACGTAGATATGACAGAGCCCAGTAGACTCAGGAACCTGTACACCAGTTGATTGACGGTTGAGAGGCGGGACCAAAGAGCCAGAGCTCAACCCCCGCAAGCACATCTAGGTGAATACAACTAGGTGAGTATACACACACACACACACACACGGAAGCTGAATTGTGTTTTATCTCTTCGTATTCATTCTCCTCAGCCAGATACTCTTATGTAAATATGTACTCAACGACGTATACTCACCTGGATGTGCTTGTAAGGGTCGGGCGTCAGCTCTTGCGCCCCAGCTTTGCATCTTATTAATACTTGCTTGCGATTGCGATTCTGACTCCGTTGAAATTATTCCTGATATCACTGTTTTTCATCTATGTCCCAAAATAAATAATTAATGGCCATTTCTATCTATGTCTCCAGTATTCATGTATGTCTCCAGTATCTATCTATGTCTCCAGTATCTATGTCTAAAGTATTTATGTATGTCTCCAGTATCCATCTATGTCCCCAAATATCTATCTATGTACTCAATATCTCTCAATGTGCCCAATATCTATCTGTCTCCACTTCCATTCTATTGTTCTTTCCAAATTGACTGGTAAATCCATCTGAGTTGAGTTCACATCTATGTAGAAGTGAACGCATCTATATAATTCGGCGTGATTTTAATCCTATCGACCACAGCGTCGAAATCCAGGTGATTTAATGACACTAAAATCGCCACGAAATTGACGCATCCACGAAAAAAAAAAATTCAACGTCGTTATTCGGACGACGGAACGATGCAATTACCTTGTTATTGTACGTCGGTGAAAGGCATAAATAACGTATAAATGACTATAAAAAATTGTGGTTGCGTTTGATGGGTGGAATTACGTCAATTATGATAATTTTTGACGTGTTGAGTGGAATTGAGTACTGGATGAACCGTAGTAGAGTAGATTTAGTAGTAGATGTAGTAACTGAGTAGATTTCGGTACTGTATGGGTTTAATAGAAGGTGGTTAACATCTACTAACGAAAGGTATCGAAATTCATTAACATATTTAACATGTACCCGAGTCAATTAATCCTCAAACCCAATCAATAGTTAATGAATCAAATAAATTAATGGTTAAACAATCACTGCCCAATCTATCTATTTACCAATGGCCATTTAGTCCTTTAATTATTGGGCGATCAGTCAGTTATTAAACAATTAATTAATGGCCAATCAGTCAATAACTAATCAAATAATTTGTGTATAATTCAGGAAAGTTATGGTCTGAATACTTAGAAATTTGTAAAACTCCATGTTTGTAGGGGAATTGTATTTGGGTTGTGTGTTGTAGCTGTATGTGTTGTATTTGTGGGTTGTATTTGGGTGCTACGTATCTGTGCGTATATAGGGTGTTGTATGATGTCACTCACGGAGCATCAACAGCAGCAAAGTCATTTACAGTTGACTCAAACCTCTATATATTCCATCCATACATTGCTAACCCCCCCCTCTCCCCTTCCATCTCCTTCCCTTCCTTCCTATTGTAATACCTATTCCACTTCCTCTCTCCTTCTCTCTTTTGCTTGATCCTTACGTCCTTCACTCCCTCCCCTTCCTTGCTCCTCCCTCAATTTGATGGTATCTTTGCCGATTAGAAGATTTAAGTACCAGTAACAGCAGCAACAGGAGCGACAACGGGAACAACAGAGGAGCAGCAAAAATAGCAAGAACAGAGCAGCAACGACAGCACCCATTTGGGCTCACGATTCTCTAGTTACAGCTGGTACGTGGAATATTCAAGGAAGGGAACTCCAGTAAATGTACTTGGATGAGAGAGAGAGAGAGAGAGAGAGAGAGAGAGAGAGAGAGAGAGAGAGAGAGAGAGAGAGAGAGAGAGAGAGAGAGAGAGAGAGAGAGAGAGAGAGAGAGAGAGAGAGAGAGAAGAGAGAGAGAGAGAGAGAGAGAGAGAGAGAGAGAGAGAGAGAGAGAGAGAGAGAGAGAGAGAGAGAGAGAGAGAGAGAGAGAGAGAGAGAGAAGAGAAAGAGAGAGAGAGAGAGAGAGAGAGAGAGAGAGAGAGAGAGAGAGAGAGAGAGAGAGAGAGAGAGAGAGAGAGAGAGAGAGAGAGAGAGAGAGAGAGAGAGAGAGACAGAGAGAGAAAGAGAGAGAGAGAGATTTAAGGAAAGAACCTTGACTCTCTCTATCTCTCTCTCTCTCTCTCTGCTATTTATCTTTAGAACTCAAAATATAACATTTCCACTTAAAAACATCCTCTTGGAACATGTTTTTAATCATTTATTCCTCCATATTTTATTTCCTTTTCCTCCCTCCCTCTCTCTCTCTCTCTCTCTCTCCATATTATTAGGTTTCT
This sequence comes from Procambarus clarkii, assembly GCF_040958095.1. Classification (NCBI taxonomy): domain Eukaryota; kingdom Metazoa; phylum Arthropoda; class Malacostraca; order Decapoda; family Cambaridae; genus Procambarus; species Procambarus clarkii. Next base: position 3,989,369 of record NC_091237.1, read on the forward strand.
TTTGTCCCCTTTATCCATTAGTGTTTTTCACTAGTTTTGTGTGTATCCATTAATCTTATTTCCTTCTGACTGATTTCATGTATGTTTGTTGCTCTTGAAGAAATCGTTATTCAGTTTTAATCTATCCACGAGTTTCTGGCCTTAAGGGAAGGCCAGAACACCTAGCCACTAGTCCAAGCAATAGTTAAGGCTAGCATCTCTTGCCACGACACCTAGCCACGATTTTGAGCCACTAGTCTTAGCTACACCACCTCATATCTTGAGGTTATCTTGAGATGATTTCGGGGCTTTTTAGTGTCCCCGCGGTCCGGTCCTCGACCAGGCCTCCACCCCCAGGAAGCAGCCCGTGACAGCTGACTAACACCCAGGTACCTATTTTACTGCTTAGGTAATATTAGGTAATATCTTAGATCTTAGGTAATATTTCTAATTATATGTCTTAGCCTACTCCCTCTTAGCCATATGGCCTAGCCAACGTTCCTAGACATGTGTCCTAGCCAACAGCACCTCCTAGCCATAACTGGCACCCAGTTGCCGCGCTTTTGCTTTCAACATTTATACTGCAACTCCGAGAATGAAGAGAGAGAGAAAAAAAAAGGGGCCCAGCTTTTTTAATGCTTCGCAACTTTAATGCTTTTAGGTAAATTTCAAACCGCTGTCAAGAGTTACAAGCGGCATTTTTAATTCTGGAATTTTACTAGCGGTATTATTTTGTTTACATATTTATTTTGTGTGAATTCTTGCATGAATACATTTACAGATGTGTAAAATATCGGTGTGCTTACCTAGATGTTTTCATTCAACATTGTTTACAGGGGGAAGCGACAGTTTGCTGTTAAGTCCCAACTCGTGGCTTTAGTTTTATATATAATTGGGGTGTTCTCACCTATTTGGGTTTATAGGATTGAGCATTTGCTGTTGGATCACCCCTATTCCACCCTATTCCACTCGCTGGTTGTTTTATTCATTGAACTTAGGAGGGAGGGGACTTAAATTTCCTCCTTCGTTTTTATCATAAACATATTTCCTTGTAAGTGAACGCATGTTTGCGTTTATGTAAAAAGATTACGTGTGTGTGTGTACTCGCCTATTTGTGCTCAGCTATTTGTGCTTGCAGGGATTGAGCTCTGGCTCTTTGGTCCCGCCTCTCAACTTTCAATCAACTGGTGTACAGGTTCCTGAGCCTACTGGGCTCTATCATATCTACATTTGGTGTATGGAGTCGGCCTACACAGCATCACTTTTGTGTGTGTGTGTGTGTGTGTGTGTGTGTGTGTGTGTGTGTGTGTGTGTGTGTGTGTGTGTGTGTGTGTGTGTGTGTGTGTGTGTGTGTGTGTGTGTTCTAGTGTAATGATGCTGCACCATACATTACTGTGGGAGTGGGAGGAAAGGGCACGCCAGAACTTTGGGCTTCCATTGGCTAATGGGGCGAGACTAATCGGGTCCCCGTGTCTTGTGTATCACTGCGCGGCACTGCTGCCTGCTCTCTTAACTCTTATTTCTCTGTTTGTCTGTCTCTCTGTCTCTCTCTCTCTCTCTCTCTCTCTCTCTCTCTCTCTCTGTCTCGTATATCTTATCATGGTTGAGAATAGGGAAAGTAGAATAATTAGTCATTGTTTACAATTGACTGAATCCACTAAACATCTCCTTCCTTTTCCCACCTTTTCTTTTATTACCTATTCCCCTTCTTTAATATTATGCTTCATCCTTCTGTCCCTTTTTTCCTCATTTGTTGTTTTCACCCTTTGATGGAATCTGTACAAGTTTCCCACCAAGAGATTCCTGAGATTTGAGCCCATATTCCACTTTTTAAAACTCCACCAGTCACCTAACTCCCTCACAAAACAATCACTCCCCCAAAACAATTACTCCCCCATTCCTACGTCTCCCCTGTTTAGTCACCCATTCCATAACCCATCTCCCTCCCTGTCCCGCCCCCTCACCGTCTCTCTCTCATATGTAGATAGAGAATCTCTTGCCAAATGCTGATACAATATTACCCTTCCATGCAAATTTACCCCGCCACGGGCGTCAGAGACGATTGGGCTAGCAACGCCACCATACGTTTGCCTCTCTCTCTCTCTCTGCCCTTCTCTTACTCTCCCTTCTCCTCCCTCCCTATAAACCCCCCTTTCACCCTCTTTTCTAATCTCCATTTCACTCTACGATACTAACTGGAGAAGTTGGATGGGGCCACATTTCATCAACGCGTCCTCGACTCAAGTCCATTACATTCAGCGGTCGACCCCACAAACGCATTCATAAATTTTAACATCCTGTTCATTCAAAACGGGAATTTTCTCAAGTAAAAATTAATATTATAATATGTTTTCATATTGTGTATATATAAGCATAGGATAGGTTAGGTCAGGTGTTTAGGTTCTGTTGGCGATTATTTGTATTTGTAGTACGTGGGTGAAGCATTTATAGCGTTGTGGTTCGAACAAAACTCGTCAGTGAAGCACTTGTTCCGGAAGTGTTCGAACGAAATCAGTTGTGAGTCGTGTGTAAACCGCTTTTCATTCATAAACAGGGGGGTTGGCGGGTGGATGGAATCACTTTTGGATCTTTGTTTGGAGGACGGGCTGCATTTCATTCGCCTTTTGTTTCGAGCTGGGGTTCGAACCGTGAGAGTCAATATTCATATGGATTACACACCCCAATTGGTGCTAGGGGTTTCAAAGACCAGTTTTCTCGCTCCAAATGTTTGAGGAGGATTCAATTGATATTCTGCAGGCGGTGGGGATTAGTGTCCAGAGGAAGCGGAAGGGAGGAGAGATTTATTGTCAGAGAGAGAGAGAGAGAGAGGGAGAGAGAGAGAGAGAGGGAGAGAGAGAGATTGTATCTGTTCTGTGTGCTTGAATGCGTGCGTGTTTGACTATTAATGTTTACCGTTTGTGCGTGCAGAATCGAGGTGATAGCTCTTGGACCCCGCCTTTCTAACCATTGTTTGTTTAATGTGAAGAATCCTGATCTGTTTTTTTTTCTTTATCGTTATTTACTATATATTTTTCACACACACATTCACTCACACACACACATACACACACACACACACACACATACACATACAGCCCGTAACAGCTGTCTAACTCCCAGGTACCTATTTACTGCTAGGTAACATCAGGGTGAAAGAAACTCTGCCCATTTTGTTTCTGCCATTATTGGGGATCGAATCCGGACCCTAGGATTATGAGTCCAGAGCGCTGTCCACTCAGCTTTCAGGGCCCCCCTGATAGTGTGTGTGTGTGTGTGTGTGTGTGTGTGTGTGTGTGTGTGTGTGTGTGTGTGTGTGTGTGTGTGTGTGCTATAGCCTAACTAAAAATATCAATTGTAATTTTGTTTTTAATTTTGAATCTTCAGTTTTTTTAATAGGCACCGTCCGCCCTATCCAGCTCAACCCTTTCTTCTCTTCCTACCTTGGCTTCCCCTCTCTTTCCCCCCCTCTGATCTATACCCCTCCTTCCTTCTTTTGCACTTCATTCCTTACTCTTCTCCATTATCTCCTTGTCCCTCTTGTTCTATTTCCAGCCCATTGTTTCACTTCCCTTTTCACCAAAGCCTCACTTTGCCTTACTAGTATCCCCCATACTCCCATCTCCCCTCTTCTTCTCCTCCTCTCACCCTCTTCTCCTCAGCCTCTTTCCACTTCTCTTCAATTTCTCCTTTCCCCTCCTCCTCTCCTTCTCTCTGCCCACCTCTCCCTTCCTAACATTTTTCTAAAACTCTCGTCCAAGTTAAACAAATTGAGCAGGAGTTTCCCCTTGTCGGTCCCTGGGCCCCTGAAGCCCTCAGCTGGCACTTCTACGCCCCTGGAGAGCTGCTGGGATGCAGGGCTGTTGTGTAAGGGCTGTTGAAGCGGGCGAGGAGCCGTGTTGGGTGAAGTGGACAATAGGCTATGCAAAAGAAGGGGGGCAGCGTTTAGTGATCAAGCGACAAAATTGAAGGGGCAGGGATTAGTGATCAGGCAAGACAATTGAAGGGGCAGGGATTAGTGATCAGGCAAGACAATTGAAGGGGCAGGGATTAGTGATCAGGCAAGACAATTGAAGGGGCAGGGATTAGTGATCAGGCAAGACAATTGAAGGGGCAGGGATTAGTGATCAGGCAAGACAATTGAAGGGGCAGGGATTAGTGATCAGGCAAGACAATTGAAGGGGCAGGGATTTGTGATCAGGCATGACAATTGAAGGGGCAGGGATTAGTGATCAGTCAAGACAATTGAAGGGGCAGGGATTAGTGATCAGGCAACACAAATCAAGACACTCGATCAACTAATCAGGCAAATTGGAGAAAATGACTATTTTAACTAATCTGGCTACACAGTAACTCGGAGAAAGGGGCTGAGTGCGAACGATATATATATATATATATATATATATATATATATATATATATATATATATATATATATATATATATATATATATATATGTCGTACCTAGTAGCCAGAACGCACTTTTTGGCCTACTATGCAAGGCCCGATTTGCCTAATAAGCCAAATTTTCCTGAATTAATATATTTTCTCAAATTTTTTTCTTATGAAATGATAAAGCTACCCATTTCATTATGTATGAGGTCAATATTTTGGTATTTGAGTTACAATTAACGTAGATATATGACCAAAATTAACCAACCCTACCTAACCTAACCTAAACTATCTTTATAGGTTAGGTTAGGTTAGGTAGGCAAAAAAGTTAGGTTAGGTTAGGTTAGGTAGGTTAGGTACCCGAAAAACAATTAATTCATGAAAACTTGGCTTATTAGGCAAATCGGGCCTTGCATAGTAGGCTGAGAAGTGCGTTCTGGCTACTAGGTACGACATATATATATATATATATATATATATATATATATATATATATATATATATATATATATATATATATATATATATATATATATATATATATATGTCGTACCTAATAGCCAGAACGCACTTCTCAGCCTACTATTCAAGGCCCGATTTGCCTAATAAGCCAAGTTTTCATGAATTATTGTTTTTTCGTCTACCTAACCTACCTAACCTAACCTAACCTAGCTTTTTTTGGCTACCTAACCTAACCTTACCTATAAATATAGGTTAGGTTAGGTTAGGTAGGGTTGGTTAGGTTCGGTCATATATCTACGTTAATTTTAACTCCAATAAAAAAAAATTGACCTCATACATAGAGAAAAGGGTTGCTTTATCATTTCATAAGACAAAAATTAGAGAAAATATATTAATTCAGGAAAACTTGGCTTATTAGGCAAATCGGGCCTTGCATAGTAGGCTGAGAAGTACGTTCTGGCTACTAGGTACGACATATATATATATATATATATATATATATATATATATATATATATATATATATATATATATATATATATATATATATATATATATATATATATAAAATAATTCAAGGAATATACATGGACGGCAAAGTATTGTATGTGGAAGAGGAATACATAGCGGTAGGAATGCATACTGCATAGCTATACATAGGCATTGTACATTATAAGGAGACTTGGCTATATATGCAGTCAGTCCTTATAAACAAAAGCCAAAGTCCATTCAACCCACCCGCCAACCCCCCCTGTTTATGAATGAAAAACAGTTTACACACGACTCACAACTGTTGACGTCCGAACACTTCTAGAACATAGGCTTCGCAGACGACTTGTGTTCGAACCACAATGCTGTAAATGCTTCAACCATGTACTACAAATACAAATAATCGCCAACAGAACCTAAACACCTAACCTATGCCTAAATATGCACAACATGTTAATATAATAATATTAATTTATATTTGAGACAATTCCTATTTTGAATAAACATCATGTTAAAATTGGTTCATTTGTCTCTATGGTCAACCGCTGGATGATTGGCACATTCACGTGTTAATATGTAATAAGTATTAAAAACATGTATTTTCCTAAATATAAATTACCATTATTATATATTAACACATTGGGCCTGTTTAAGCGTAAGTCCGGTTTAGGTGTTAAGTTCCGTTAGCAAATAGCCGCATTCACAGCTCGTGTGATGAAGCATTTACAAAGTTGCAATTCGAACAGAACTCGGCAGCGAAGCATTCCATTTTCCATTCGTAAATGGAACCATTTTCCATTCGTCAACAACGAATTTCAGTCGCCAGATAAACGAGCATTTAACCTTCATTGACCAGACCAGGTTGTCACGAAGCTACACACCGTAACTCGGTGTTTATGAAGCGGGTTATATTCGAACCCCCGAGTCGAGAAATCCTGAACCCTCGATTGCTTCAGTGAGCCGTCAGCACTAGTTGAGCTGCGACCTGTGTACGGGCCGCGAGTTAAACAATCGCTCCTAAGTTGTTACCGATTGGTGAGTAGCCCCAGGCGAGCGGGGACTCCCCTACGTGGTCGTTCACATTCAAGCCGGGACGGGAAGCTATAACGTCTTAGTGTGATATTTCTTAGCGCGTGATGAGTATAGGAATACGTGAGGAACACCGAGAACCTTGCTACTTCTGTACATGACTCTAATAAGACAATCGTTTGTTGCTGTGGGAGATCTTGCAGTTCGTTCAACGTTGCTCCTCTTACGTTTAAGAGGTGTAAATACAACTGTGAGAGTTGGGGGGTCTTAAGTGTGGCCCTCGGCTGACCTAGCAAGCTGTGGTGTCCTGCCCCATCCTGCACGACAAGGTACACAAGTCTCCTTTAAGTATCACTCACCTGCGCTCCTTTTCTGTACAACCTACATACATACATATACATATATTCATATGCATATACACATACATATCACGTATGTATACATATACATATACATTCATACATATGTATACATGTACATACATATATTTGGGTTCCAAGAGCTTATAGCTCGATTCTGCAAATACAAATAGTAAATACATACACACACACATATACATATATATATATAAATATATATAATATATATATATATATATATATATATATATATATATATATATATATATATATATATATATATATATATATATATATATATATTGTGTATGTTTACGTTTCTGGCATAAACCACGGACATTACAATATATGCACAGATATATGGAATTGAATGTGACCAGTCATGTAATCACATTATGATTGTAAAAGAGAGATTTGTTGCACGATGACTGCAATGTAAACACTTATTTTATCAGAGCAATTGTATAATATGTCTTTGTGTCATTACAGGTAGGTGTTTAAGAAGCCTTCAAAGGACACCATTATGGCATTGATAAGGTAAGTTTATCTTGCCTTTCGTTTGATCCAGGGCAGCTGAGTGGACAGCGCTTCGGATTCGTAGTCCTGAGATTCCGGGTCAAGTCCCCAGTAGAGGCGGAAACAAATGGGAAGAGTTTCTTTCACCCCTGATGCGTCTGTTCAGCTAGCAGTAAATAGGTACCTGGGAGTTAGACAGCTGCTACGAGCTGCTTCCTGAGAGGGAGGGGGGGGGGGTGGGGGGAAGAAAATAGGTCTGGTCGAGGACCGGGCCGCGGGGTCGCTGAGCCCCAAAATCATCTCAAAATAACTTCAAGAAGGTGGGTGAGGTAGTTCAAATTCCAAACTACACAGTTTGTAGTTCAAATGACTCGTTGGAACTGAGGATCAATATTGTCTAAATAGGTGTACATAATATTTTTCTTTGTCTGAATATTTTGAAAATTATTCAAACCATCAAATCTTGCGGTGTGCTAATTAGCCGCATTGTTGGCTTATTATGCTGTTCAGTAATTATAAGTTACAACCATCGGTCCCATAATGATAAAAACATACTCATATACACACATACATATACAAAAGACAGACAAAGTATTCTCATGCAAAAAGGTCAGAGTAACAGGAATTATGATTCAGGACGTTAACTACTGTAAATTCAAATTCAAAATTCAAATTCAAAATTCAAATTCAAAATTCAAATTCAAAATTCAAATTCAAAATTCAAATTCAAAATTCAAAATTCAAATTCAAAATTCAAATTCAAAATTCAAATTCAAATGTTTATTTAGGTAAAGTACATACATACAAGCGGTGATACAGATATTAATGAATTTCTAGATAGAGCTAGTACATACAATGCCTAAAGCCACTATTACGCAAAGCGTTTCTGGCAGGTCTGTATACAAACGAATTGATTATTAGTAAGTCTATCTAGAACAAAAACAACAATAATCAACATTAAAAAGCAATAAATAATAAAATATAATTAAAAAATCTCGTATAGGCAAATAAATTTTTAATAGGTCCTTCTAGGTATATCAAATGAAGATGAGGGAGAAGATTACATCATTGAGAAACGACAGCTCGAGTGATTGATGAAGACAAATGGAGATTGAATTGTAAATTATTTGTCACTGTATTTACAAAAAAGAGATCTTGAAAATATTTTACCTGCGGTGGAAGAAATCTATTTAAGTAGTGAGGAAGTCAAGTTGACCAGGCGTTACCAGCGAGCAAGTTATCAAACACAGGAAAACTAGTGCCCAACACGACTCCAGAACTGGACAAATTATTTTTCCGGGATCATTAAGGTTTTGGAAGACGGACGTTCAGTGAGGCCTTATCGTGCATATCTAATCAATCAATGCAGTTGAAAAGATAATGGAAATCTTGGAAGATTGCAAATGTTGGGCATATTTCCGAGAAGGGATACTGATCACTTAATGCACCGAGCTCTTGACCAGTTAACTTAAACGTCTATTGAAAGAAAAATACTTGCATCGATAATCGCAAAGATTTGTTCGCTTACATCTTTAAGTAAATTAAAAAGAGGTTTGCAACATGGTAATTTACAATTTCCTGCTTGAATTCAAGAAATTTAATCTCAATATTTAAAGGAAAAAGATCAAATTATCTTATAGTGGAAATTTTGTTAACGTTTGTTTTCTTCGAGTTTACCAAAAATGGTAATATATAATATGTTGTTGTTGCCGAGTTTGCAACAACAACACTGCTATAACGAAGGCATTCGCTTACACACCGTCAATGAGACAAAATGCTGAGGTTGCCACCAGCCTCCAAAGGGAATAAATGGCCAGCTGCCATTAACAGTTAGGGAAGACACTCCCATTAACTTAATCTCATCTGAAAACCTCACTCAAGCGATCATAACGACGTCTGCTAGAACATTACCACACATCCCAAAAGCACCCTCCCCCCTAATGCAGCAGCAAAAGTCTCTCTAATCTTTTGAAAAGGTTCAATGACGCTCCAGAAACCATTCAAGCATGGCATAATGTCCTTTTGTTTGGCAATGTATGCCGCACCGTTCCTCCAAGATGGGACAAATCACTTGCATCCTCGGTCATTAGGGCGATAAATGAATTCCTAAGGAGGGATAACCTAGTTCGTCTGCCTCCTCCAGCAAATGATACCAACACACCCATCACAGAAATGGTAACATCAACAACACATCAGAGCACAAATCACCAAGAAAATTGAAGAGGGAAATACCACAAGTGCTATTCGAGTCTTCACCAGCGACAGGAAAATTGCTGCTAAAAACTCAGCCCCAGCACGGGCCCTGCAAAGCAAGTACCCACCCAGAGCCCATCAAGTCGACAACATAGTACCGCCACCAGACGAGATCATTTTCAGACCCACTCATCCACTGGTGATCCTCTAGCTCCTCTTTTCTGTTTAGATATAAAATAAATTACTGAAAGCTTATCCAGAGAGTTCAACATCTGTTGACCAGACCATATACTGGAAAGTGAAGGGACGACGACGTTTCGGTCCATCCTGGACCATTCTCAAGTCGATTGTGATGATTGTTGTTATAGATTCAACTACTCGGAACTGGTTCCAAGCAGCACGGGCTATGGTGAACCCGTAGTGGACTTACCTGGCACAGGAGCGGGGCTGTCGTGATTATTGAAGAAGGAAAAAATAGCCAGAAGAGAGGCGAGGAGAAGAAAATCTTAGAGGAAGATAAGCAAGGCAAAGGTAGGGAAGGTAAGGTGTAATAAAGGAGATAGTAAGAATAAGAAAATAAGAACATAAGAACGAAGGTAACTGCAGAAGACCCATTGGCCCATACGAGGCAGCTCCTATATATACCACCCAATAAGAAAGGGATTATAAAAGGAATAAGAAGGGGGAAATAGTTGGAATAAGCAAGAGATCGTAAGAGAAAATAATGGAAAGAAAAAGAAGAAAAAGGAAATAGAAAGTAATGTAAATGGAAAAGTAAGCTTATGTTAGGTCACGTTTGTTACCTAACATTTTTTTCCCCTAAGATTTTCTTCTCACCTCTCTTTTGCCTATTTATTGCCTTCTTCAATCACAATCGTCTTGAGAATGGTCCAGGACGGACCGAAAAGTCGTCGTCCCGTCACTTTCTATTGTGTGGTCTGGTCAACATATTTCAGCAACGTTATTGTGACACCTCGCCTTCAACATCTGTTTTTTGGACGATGGCACATAGCTGACCACCTCTTGGAAGACATCAGAAAAATGAAGAAGCAATATGTATACCTGGGTCTCTTCCTAAACCTTGTCCGACTCTACACTCAATCGCACGCTGACTTTGTCTCCAGTAGCACAGAGCATCACCTTCACTCACCAGACCACTCCACAAGTGATCATATGAATTTCATCATGGCATTCCAATTGAATTATAATCGATCCAGCAATGCTGCTCAGTGTAGGAAAAGACCATCGATACTGGATACAAGTTCTGAAAGTGACGGCGAGTGGCATCACGTGAATAAGGCTAACAGGACAAGCCACTCCATGACGACCCATCGCCCATTAATCTCTCCAGCTTCTCCAGCTCTCCCAGCGCCTCAGACTAGATCTACGCTTCCAATCTTCAAAGTGCAGCACACGGAAGGTAAGTCTTCCTACGCTACTGTAGTGGACCTGGAAAAAGAGTACCCCCAGCTCCAGGTCAGAGCAAAACCTAATCTCAAAGGAGAATACATTCTGAGGCCTAAAGACGAGTCGGCCGCTACGATTCTAAAAAATTACGCAAAATGTGAGGAACTGAAACCAGAGGATAAAATAAGTAAAGTCATTGTCCTCCACTATCCCTTGCATATGGCCCTTGGCCATCTCGAAAAGCTGAACTATGTGGTGTCAGCAGAGAGATGACACCTGTACGTACGTTTTGTGGTACGAACCACAAAACAGGAAACTCGACAAGTCCTTCTCACAGTAAGAGAACAGATCCCGGAAAAACTTGACCTTGGAATCTGGGGCATGTTTCAACACAGGCCTTACACCCCAGAACCCCTAAGAGGCTTCAGATGTCAGAGATTTGGGCAGCACAAAGATGGCTGCCAACGCCCAGTGAGGTGCGGAGTCTGCAGCCAGCCCCATGACACAAAAACATGTATTGATAAACTCAAGGCAAACCACCCTGTTCAGGCAAAATGCCCAAATTGTTCAAAGGCACATCATGCCTGGAACTTGAAATGCCCTGAAAGGCTCAAAAGGCTTCAAACGAACCCCACCACTCCTACAGCGGAGCCGAAACCCCCACCAAAACGAATACCAGCTCCCATGCCCACTAAAACCGCGTGGGGTCTACCCACTCAGGAAGAGGGGGCACACGGCCCTTCACCATCGGCCATGGTGAAGGGTGAGAAGTCCTCTGTACAGGACAAAAAGAAAGATGGAGGACACAAGAATCATGTTCAAAGCAGTCGGCCTCCCATATCATCCAGCAAGCACACTGGGGCCAATAGGAGTAGCAATTCCAGTGTCAAAGTTACCACCGAGAAGGGTCTAAAAGCTACTAGGCCCCAAACCTGCACAGCATTAAATGGTGCTCCCACTGAACTGGACGCTCTCTGGCCAATGCTCAAAACTTTAGTCACTGAGTTGATCGAAAGTCTGCTGTCATCACATGGAATCAAGCAAACCACAGAGACTCGGAAGACAATTGAGCACAAGCTCAAGAAATTCGAAGATGTAATATCCACACCGTCAAGACAGCAGGGCAGGAGACACCCCCATAAAAAACAGATAGAGTCCAGCTCGTCGGAAAGCGACATTGATGAGTCAATTTCAGGTCCACTAAGAACCTATACACCAATTGCAACTTCTATGGCGTGTTCATCAGACTCCATGGATACCACGGAATTATCAGCACATTCCAAGAACCTAGAGGTCTAAAGATCCTACAATGGAATGCGCAAGGACTGCGCACTAAATTGCAACACTTGCAATGCATAGCAGCAACCAAGGGCATTGACATCCTGATACTACAGGAGAGCTTGCTTCGAGCCGGATTAGAACCTAAAATCTCAGGCTATCGAGGCTTCTTCCTTCCATGGATCAATGGGCAATCCAGGGGATGTGCAATCTATGTAAAATGTGACCTGATCTCCAAATCCATAACCAGCCCACCCGATTGTGGAGCAGGGACAGAGGTAATGGGAGTCACCATTGAGCTAAGACACGACAAACTTGAAGTGTTCAATGTGTACAGGTCTCCACAAGCCGAAATGGATCTCTGTGTTATTTGGACACGCGACAACAACAAACACAATCATTTGTGGAGATTTTAATGCCCATCATCGATTGGCACTGGGCTCGAACAGAACAAATGAAGCCGGCATACATTTTACACATCTACTGGACCAGCTTCTAGAAATACAAATCCTAAACAAGAAAGAACCTACCCACATCCAAGGAGGCAGATTAGACCTAACCTTCGTTTCAGCCTCCCTAAGAGATGCAGCAACATGGTCAGTTGAGCCCACACTCACAAGCGACCACTATGGGGTCCAAATTGATCTTCAGTTAGACCTACTCACCCCACCTCCGCCTTGTTACGGCCCTCTCGGGACGCAACGGGGTTCTCACTCTGATGTTGTTAGAGGAAGATATATGTATCCGTTCCCAAGCCAGTAGTGGCTATCAAGGGATGAGATCCGTGACGCAAGTAACTTAAAGGGAGTAGGGAAAGAAAGCTAAGAACTTAATATAATATAATGTTCACCATCACCGATTAAATATATAGAATAAAAAGAGTACACAAGGGGGAGGGGTATTAACACTTTACAAGGGGATCGTGCACAATCTAGTCTTCTGCTGAAGACTCTTGATTAAGAAGCTAGGTGCTGAGTTCGCGGTGCTTTCTTCGTGGCCTCAAGACGTGTCCTCTGAGAACGCCGAGCCTACCCTGGCCACAGGTCAGCCACAACACAGGTCCACTGGGGGCACCGTCGTGGAGGCCGTCAACCACACGTCCAGCAGGTCTGCTGGCAGGTACTGAGCCACCAAGGCTGGTACGGCCACTCCACGAACGATAAAAGGGGTACGCCCTAGACAGGAGTCTCGTGTGATATCACCAATCACCCTCCTGTCCTCAATACCCCAGTGGATTATCGTCTCCAACCGTCGGTCCCGGGTAAATCCTTTCACTGCCACTCCACTGGCAGGCTTAACACACCACAGTGTTCTTCCGGGGGGACGACGTCACAACAGCTGCAGCAAACTTCACAGTATGGAGACTGGCTGCCTCGGGTAGACTGACTCCACCTTCAACACAGTGGTCCCAGGTCGGCTCTGTAAGCAGACACGTCATTAATAACCGGGACACTAATACTCCTCACTTACGGTGGCGGGCGCAAACACCTGACGTATCCAGTCCATAGATGGCGCTGTCGTCGGAGCACCACCTCACCAGAGGTCAGGAGCGGCGGTGTTGAGCGCTGAACCAGACTGGAAACTGGTCCTCGAGGCCAGTACACGCTGTCCTCACTAGGTGTCGTCGTTTGTTTGGCGGGGGTTTCGGGAGCTGACCCACAGATGGCGTGTTTGTCACTGCTCCCGGCTCGGACGCTGGATCCGGGTTCGTAACACGCCTCCATCTGAAGCCTGGAACTTTGCTTTAGCAAACTGGGACCGATTTCAAAACCTCATTTCAGAGTGGCAAAGAAACTATGATCTTCCCGAAGACATTAATCAGGCAGAACAAGAATTTGTCAAAGCGATTCAAAGTGCAGCCAACCACTCAATCCCACTGAAAAAACAGTCCACCGGACACCATAAAGATCATTGGTACTATTGCGAACGTGTCAAAGAACTCAACCATAGACTCAATAGAACAAGAAAGGGCATACAAAAAGCAGCCAAGTGACCGCAACAGGATCTTACTTTGTGAGGTCAAGGAACATGTACATCGAGAGACCAGACAAATAAAAGAACAAAAGTGGCTGGAATGGTGTTCACACCTGAATGAACACACCTCTCTCGGAGAGATGTGGCAGCAAATTCACCGAGCCAAAGGGAATAAAACACCTAAAGCTCCACACCCCAAGGATCCTCAACAGGAAGCCGAAGTACTGGCAACCAGGTTTGCAGAGAGAGCAGCCAGCAATCAACTTCCACCAGATGTATTAGCAGTACAGACCGGACTAGAGGAAGAAAGGTGGCACAGAATCCTTACAGCATGTGAAGAAGTCTCTGACACTAATGCCCCCTTCACACTGGATGAGCTCAATCGGGCTAAGAAAAACTCCAAGGATACATTCCCTGGAGCCGACAAAATAACCTATAAAATTATTAGAAACCTCGGCCCAGAGGGAGACGCTGCATACCTAAGGTTAATTAATTTAGCCTGGACTTCTCAAACTAGACCTTCTGCTTGGAATAGAGCAGACATAGTGCCGATCCCAAAACCCAAAGATCCAGCTAATCCCAGGCCCATCTCTCTCCAAAGCTGTGCAGCCAAGACGGCTGACAGAATGGCACTCAACAGACTGGAGTGGAAAATGCCTAAACTGCACTATGATATGTATGCCTATAGAAGAGGGGTTGGCACAGTGGAATGTATTACAACTCTGTTAGCCCACTTGAATGACAGACCAGGAATGCTGATATTCCTGGACCTCGAAAAAGCCTTTGAACTGGCTAGCGCCCCAGCTATTCTCTGCTGCCTCATTGACAAAGAGGTCAGAGGCAACCTGCTCTCCTGGACCAAAAACTGTCTCATAAACAGAGAAGCAAGAGTAAAACTTCATGGCACAGTCTCTGAGTACAAAAGTCATGAAAATGGTACACCGCAAGGAGGTATTCTCAGCCCTCTTCTCTTCAACTGTTTAATGGAAAGAATAATGAGGTTGAAACCCCCACATCACTGCAGGCTGCTAAACTACGCGGACGACATTGTCATCATCATAAAAGGAAGGGAAGCAGCGTGCCTTGCACCCAAATGCTTAGACTGCATCAGTAAAGAGGCAAAACAGATTGGGATCAAACTCAACCCCTCAAAGTCAAAGGCCATGCCCATAAAAATAGCGAAGCCCAACATCCAACTCACAGTACAGGGTCAACCAATTGAATGGGTGGACACCTATCAGTATCTAGGAATCATCCTGGACACACACATGAATTTTAATGCTGAGGTCTCTTACTTGAGAGAGCGAACTGCGGCCCAGACGGCAATTCTCAGGTCGCTAACCTCCCTTTCTGGAGGAGCCAATCTGCAAGTCCTTCGCACATACTATGTACAGGCAGTCAGATCAGTGATCGATTATGCCGCACCTGCACTCGCAAATCTATCACACCAACAGTGGAAAAAGCTTGAAGTTGCCCAAAACAATGCTATGAGAGCGGCACTGGGAGCCCGCATGTGGACCAGGCTTGAAACTCTTAGACTGGAGACGGATTTGCCCTCTCTACAAGAAAGAATATCACAAAGGACAGCTACAATTGTCAGTAAGATAATTATTTCTTCTGATCCAATCCCACTACGGCAGGCCTTGGTGGTTGGACTAGGCCAAAACAATGGAAACTCTTGGGCTGCAAGAGCAGGTAATGTCCTAAACAGACTACATTTAAAAAACATGATTCTTGATAGAGAGGGTGATCATCCACACCCAAATTACACTCCTTCCGCGCCGTGGGAAGAGCCTACTTTCAAAATAGTAATAGAAAGTCTCCCAATGAAAAAGGCTGCCTATGATCCGACAATCCTAAGGCGCATAATAGAAGAGCAAATGTATAGCATAGCAGTAGCAGGAGCCACCCACATCTTCACAGACGGATCGGTGGACACAGAATATGAGAGTGCTGGCGCTGCTCTTTGCACGGCCAGCGTACAGGCATATTGGAGACTGGGAGGACTAGTATCATCAACCCAAACTGAGCTGTTTGCCATACAACAGGCATTCGCATATGTGATTGCACAAAACACTCAAAATGCAATCATACACACAGACTCAAAAGCTGCACTTCAAATACTAGGACAAAAACAGTGGAAAGATAATGTGGAAATAATTACCACCATTTTGTATCTTGGAGCAGTCGCTAAAGGCAAAGGACTCAACATAACTTTAAACTGGATCCCATCCCATATTGGAATCCCATTAAATGAAAAAGCTGATGAAATTGCTAAATTGGCAACTCGTCATCCAGTGATACATAAAATAATTCAACCCAGCCTAGAGAACATAAAAAACATCATCACCAAAAAACTCTCACATCTCAACAAAGCCTACCTACACCAGAGAATAGCTGAAGGTTCGCCATCTGCAACATGGTATCTTCAGGTAACCAAATTAGAAAGGTTAAATATCCCAAAAGGAATCCACAGGGAAATAGCAGTTAGGTTATATAGACTACGTCTAGGTTACAGATGCAACTGGGAGATTGGTGAACCCCGACAGAGAGAGTACATCTTCTGCCAAACTGTCACAGAAAAGCCATTACTTCACTATCTTCTGGAATGTGAAGCAACCAATGACCTTAGAAGAGCTTTAAGAGTTCCTGAATCATGCAGTGGCCACCCTGAAGCCATCAACACAGCCACTCTCCTGGTCAACAAAGGTGTCCAGCAGCTGGACACCCTCATAAAGACTGTGAAGCAGTATCCTCCCCCGCGATAACAGCTTGATGGTTAAATGCAACCTCAGAATACTGAGAAAAAAAAATTGTACCACTTACGGGCTGTTCATGCCCGTGCCACCTCTTGGGTGGCTTAATCTTCATCAGTCATCACAATCGACTTGAGAATGGTCCAGGACGGACCGAAAAGTCGTCGTCCCTTTACATTCCAGTGTGTGGTCTGGTCAACATATTTCAGCCACGTTATTGTGACTCCTCGTCTTCAACATCTGTTTTTTTGGACGATGGCACATAGGTGACCACCTCTTGGAAGACATAAAAAAATGAAGAAGCAATATGTATACCTGGGTCTCTTCCTAAACCCTTCCAAGTGTAAAGTAGTCTCCAACCCAGACATCATAGCTTGAAAAAGATCCGTCTTGCCTGGAGCCCATGTCATTAGGGCCGAGAACAGCACCCTCCTTGGAGCCTCCCTCTGGTCTAACACCGTTGAGAAGATCCTCCATAAGAAAATCAGACCTCAGGAGGATGGAAGACAGAATAGGTGACATCAATGCCCACAATACTTTTTATCTCCTCACTAAATGCTCATCCCTTCCGAGGCTAACATACTTTCTGAGGTGTGCCCCATCTTCTGACAGCCCAAAGCTTGAAGCGTATGACTTCATACTGAAGACCATGCTGGAAAACGTTGTGAACCTTTTCCTCAATGACTGTCAGCAGAAACAAGTAACTCTTATTGTCAGGCTCGTCGGCCTGGGTGTCTGCAATGCCACCCAAATGGCTGTCCCAGCTTTCCTGTCTTTCTTCTTAGCATCAGATGACCTGGTCAAGGAAATTCTATCTGACAACCTGGGTCACTGAGTAGGGACACATGACCCCCACTATATGGAATGTGACACAAAGTGGGGTACTATGGCAGACCCAGCACTCAGACCATCCCCGCTGAAAGCCAGAAAACAATTATGCTAGGATCGCCCCATTGGTGACGACAAAGCCACAGCTTTGCTGGAGGCAGCAACAACCCCCAGTGATCGTGCACGCCTCACAGCTGTGCAGGCTCCCCATGCAGGGGACTTCCTTTTGGCAGGTCCTAAGTCTGCAACAGGCACACGTCTTGATCTGCAGCAGCTCTGTATTGCAAGTGCTCTTTGCCTTGCTGCCCCTATCCACACTGTTCATAGGTGTATTTGCAACGAGGCAGATGCAGACGAATATGGATTGCATGGCCTGCACTGTGGAAAATCAAGCGGTTAGCACTCACGACACGACGAAGCTAGTGACATCATTAAGAGGAGCCATGCCTCTGCCCAGTATCCAGCAGAGAGAGAGCAAATGGTTCTGAAGTGAGCAGAACTGATTGACGAGAGACAGGCATCTCTATTTCATTGTGTCTTAACATGTGTGTATATATCTGTACATATAGTGTACATGTGTGTTTGGTAATATAGATGAATTATAGCAGTGGTACATGTTTAGCACAAAATATTAATTCGTGAACTTAGTCAGGCCCCAGCCAAGTAACGTGTGTCGCACCTGACGATGATAAAAGTTTAAGCCACCCAAGAAGTTGCACGGGCATGAACAGTCCGTAAGGCACCTGACGATGGACCCGGTGGGGAAGTAAGACACCTGACTAAGCCAGATGAATCCTCATTAGAATACCTTGAATTAAATACCTGATAAAGCAAAACTAGAGTACCAAACTGACTTAAATGTGTTGGGTTCACTGAAACGACAGTTCGATCCCATCACTGGACACCATCGACTCTAAAAACCCTTCAGTTCTGACGACCGAATTGGCTATCCTGAAGAAAG
This sequence comes from Procambarus clarkii, assembly GCF_040958095.1. Classification (NCBI taxonomy): domain Eukaryota; kingdom Metazoa; phylum Arthropoda; class Malacostraca; order Decapoda; family Cambaridae; genus Procambarus; species Procambarus clarkii. The sequence goes on from NC_091237.1 coordinate 4,007,990, forward strand.
AAGCCAATGATCCCTGACCGACCATGAAACTTGCTTTCGCCTCAATCAAATCAGCGGCCCTTGTCACCTCACAAGGGATTAAGTGCTTTGGCATCAAGATTCTACCTGACCAGGGAAAGAAGGAACGACTCTACTCTTCACGACAATGTTTCAAGTGCTAAGCATGTACATTACCGCCACATGCACACAAAGCATCAAGTGCAGCATTTGCGCTCAAGATCACCACTACACAACCTGCAAGGCTAACACCAAATGCCGCCTTCTCTGTAAGGGAGACCACACCGCGATCTCATATCGCTGCCCTTGCAGACAGGATGCAATCGCTCAGATGATAGCCTCGGCGAAACTCGCCCTCCCCTGCCAACGCCTCAGCCACCGCCAGCCCCACAGGTACGCACACCAACCGCCCAGACGCCTTCCGTGTCCTTCGGTCCTTCCAGGTAGCGGCCTTTCCTTGCAACCATCCCAACCAGCACTCTGGGGGCCATCGCTCAGCCAGCGTCCCAGCCTCGACTATCTCCGGCCCATCCTGTCATCTCCCCAAACAATGGCATCACACCCGTCCTAATGCGCCTCGCATAACGGATCGCCGTGACCGACAACCGCTTGTTTGAACACTCAACACTATGTATACCAAATCCCAGAAGACTTTGATAAATTTGTTGATGACTTTAATAACCAAATTGAGAGCTGTCTCAGAATTCTGTCTTCGACTGGGGGCGAAGTAGCCCTCAGAAGAAGAAAATAAAATGGTATGAGAACGATTACATAAATATGCTCAATGCAAATGTAAAGTACATGAGTAGAGAGTACCGGAGACATCTCCTTCTCCTTCATGAGGCAAATGCAGTGTTTACAGCCCTAACAGAAACCCACACAAAGGACTACCATGATGGTGAAATATGGATCTCAGAGTACAATCTTTTCAGATGTGATAGGAAACACCGGCTTCAGGGTGGGGTCAGCCTCTACATCAAAGACACACTCATCTGTACTGAGCTGCTAAACTCCTCAAATGATATGGCGGAAGTGCTGATAATCAAAATAGAGATTCTAAATGTAGTTATTGTCCTTGTATATAAGTCACCGGAGGCAAACCCTCAGCAGTTTAAAGACCAACTAATGAAAATAGAACACTGCTTGGAAAACCTCACAAATCCAGCTCCGAACATCATCCTGCTTGGGGACTTCAACCTACGGCACCTGAAATGGAAGCACCTGGCTAATACAGTAATATCAGAAAGAATACCAGGAAGTAGCCTAAAAGAACAGGCAAATGCAAATGACCTGCTACGGTTGTGTGACAGGTTTGCCTTAAACCAGCAAATAGTAGAACCAACTAGGAAGGAGAACACGCTGAACCTCATTTTCACTAATAATGATGAATTGATCAGGAACATAATGATTACAAATACCTGTTACTCAGATCACAACTTAATTGAAGTTATGACAACCATGGGGAGTAGACCTTCAAAACCAGTCCAGATTCCCGGTGGAGGAGATTTCAGCAAATTCAACTTCAATAATAAACAGATAAACTGGGAGCAAATAAACCAGGACTCCACAAAAATAAACTGGGAAGAACAGCTAGAAAATGCAAACCTGAACCAGTGCCTGGAAAAAATAAGCTCAGTAGCACTAGAAATATGTTCTAACCGCATACCCCTAAGAAAAAAGAGGAAGAGATGCAGATTGGAACGGGAACGTCGTTCCCTATATAGGCGAAGAAAACGAATCGCGGAACAACTTGAGAGTCGCACCCTATCTCAAGAACGGCGAAGAAGGTTAGGTAAAGAAATAGAAACAATTGAACGCAAGCTACAAGAATCATACAAAACCCAGGAGAGGCAAAGAGAGGAAAAGGCCATCAGTGAAATAGAGAGAAATCCGAAATATTTTTTCTCCTATGCAAAATCAAGATAAAAAACCACATCTAGTATCGGGCCCCAGCGAAAGGGAGATGGAACTTTCACCGATGACAATAAAGAAATGAGCGAGCTACTGAGGATGCAGTACGACTCTGTTTTCAGTGAGCCATTAAACGCACTAAAGATTGATAACCCAAATGAATTTTTCATGGATATGATACCAACATCAAATCATATATCAGACGTCACCCTATCCCCACTGGATTTTGAAGAAGCCATAAACAGTATGCCTATGCACTCTGCACCAGGCCCGGATTCTTGGAACTCCATATTCATCAAGAACTGTAAAAAAACACTATCGCAGGCCCTCCACATTCTGTGGAGACAAAGCCTAGATACTGGCGTTATTCCTGATATACTAAAAACAGCAGATATAGCACCACTTCATAAAGGAGGAAATAAGGTAGAGGCAAAAAATTACAGACCGATAGCACTAACATCGCACATTATAAAATTTTTTGAGAGAGTGCTAAGAAGTAAGATCACAAAATACATGGAATCACAGCATCTCCATAACCCCGGACAACATGGTTTCAGAACAGGGCGCTCTTGCCTGTCGCAGTTGCTGGACCACTATGATATGGCATTAGATGCCATGGAAGACAAACAAAACACTGATGTAATTTACACAGATTTCGCAAAAGCTTTTGATAAATGTGACCATGGCGTTATTGCACATAAAATGCGTTCAAAAGGAATTACCGGAAAAATAGGCAGATGGATCTACAATTTCCTGACCAACAGAACCCAATGTGTAATAGTCAACAAAATAAAATCCAGCCCATCAACCGTGAAGAGCTCAGTCCCCCAGGGTACTGTGCTTGCTCCAGTACTTTTTCTCATCCTCATATTAGACATAGACAAGAACACAACCTATAGCACTGTATCATTCTTTGCAGATGACACTAGGATCTTCATGAGAGTAGGCAACATAGAGGACACGGCGAACCTCCAGTCAGATGTAGATCAGGTCTTTCTATGGGCTACAGAAAATATTATGGTGTTTAGCGAAGATAAGTTCCAGCTCATGCGCTATGGAAAAAATGAAAGTATAAAAACGGAAACCACGTACAAAACTCGGGCAAATCATAACATAGGACGTAAAGGCAATGTAAAGGATCTGGGTGTACTCATGTCGGAAGATCTTACCTTTAAAGAACACAATAAAGTATCCGTCACAACTGCAAGAAAAATGGCAGGTTGGATAACAAGAACTTTTCACACTAGAGATGCTATACCGATGATGACACTTTTCAAAACGCTTGTGCTCTCTAGAGTGGAGTACTGCTGCACAATGACAGCCCCTTTCAAAGCTGGAGAAATTGCTGACCTGGAGAGCGTGCAGAGATCCTTTACTGCTAGAATCCACTCAGTAAAACACCTAAACTATTGGGACCGACTAAAGAGCCTAAATCTGTACTCCCTTGAGCGCAGGCGGGAGAGATACATAATAATTTACACGTGGAAAATATTAGAGGGGCTGGTCCCAAACCTGCAAACAGAAATAACATCACATGAGACCAGAAGACATGGCAGGATGTGCAGAATACCCCCGTTGAAAAGCGGAGGTGCAACAGGTACTCTGAGAGAGAACTCTATCAACATCAGAGGCCCGAGACTGTTCAACACGCTTCCACTACACATAAGGGGCATAACTGGCAATCCCCTCACAGTGTTCAAGAGAGAACTGGATAAGCACCTCCAAAGGATACCTGATCAACCAGGCTGTGACTCATACATCAGGCTGCGAGCAGTCGCGTCCAACAGCCTGGTTGATCAGTCCAGCAACCAGGAGGCCTGGTCGACGACCGGGCCGCGGGGACGCTAAGCCCCGGAAGCACCTCAAGGTAACCTCAAGGTGACATCCCACTGAAAGCAGTCAAGGGCTGTTTAAAACTTATGTGTCAAGTAGCCAGGGAAGAGAAGATTGAAGAGTGGGAAAGACAATGGCTTGACTTCACTAGCTCCATTGGAAGAGAAACATCTGCGAGACAAGTGTGGGCAAACATTCAGATAGCTAAAGGGTGGCAGAACTCGGCCTTCGGCTCACAAAGACCCCAAGGGTAAGGCTGAGGTATTAATATTCCTGAATAGGGGCTATTCAGTAAATTCAGTTTTAATAATAAAAGGATAGACTGGGAGAAAATAAATAGGGAACTTACAAACATTCCATGGGAAACTGTTCTAAGTAATACAAATCCTACAGAAGGAATAGAAAAACTGACTTCGGAACCGTATCAAGTCTGTCTGAAACATGTTCCTTTGAGGAAAGCCAGAAAGAGATCTAACGTAGAAAGAGAACACAGACGACACTATAAACGCAGGAAAAAAATAACGGAACTGCTTATGCAGACACGAATTTCCCGTCAAAGAAGGAATAATTTAAATAGGGAGATTGAAGAAATCGAGCGGAAATTGAAACACTCATATGAAACTGAAGAAAGGCAGTTAGAACAGAAAGCAATTCAGGAAATAAAGAAAAATCCAAAATACTTCTTCACATATGCGAAATCAAAAGCAAAAACCACTGCCAGTATTGGACCTATTCGTACAAGTGAAGGTTCATACACGGAGGATGACAAAGAAATTAGTGAAATCCTAAAAAAGCAGTATGAGGACATGTTTAGCGCTCCAATAAACAACATGAAGGTGGAAGATCCAGACAATTTCTTTATGCGGGATATTCAAACCCCTGTAAATATAACTATCAACACGAGCGTACTAGACTTTGAAAGAGAAATTGAAAACATGCCCATGCACTCGGCCCTGGGTCCAGATTCATGGAATTCAATATTTATAACGAAATGCAAAGTGCTGGTAGCACAGGCACTCAGTATAGTGTGGAGAAAGAGCTTGGACACGGGGGAGATACCAGATGCACTTAAAGTAGCAGACATAGCCCTTCTACACAAGGGAGGGAGCAAAGCATTGGCAAAAAATTATAGACCAGTTGCACTAACGTCGCACATTATAAAATATTATGAGAATGATTAGGAGTCAGGTCACCAATGTCATAGAGTCCAATGACCTTCACAAACCAGGCCAACATGGATTTCGAGCGGGAAGATCGTGCCTCTCACAGCTACTTGATCACTACGACAAAGTCACTGAGGCCTTAGAAGAAAAACAGAATGCTGATGTGATATACACAGACTTCACAAAGGCTTTCGATAAATGTGACCATGGCGTGATAGCACACAAAATGAAGTCAATGGGAATAACCGGTAAAGCAGGACGCTGGATACTCAGTTTTGTCAAACAGGACTCGGCGAGTAACTGTCAACCATATAAAATCTAGTCCAAGTGCAGTTAAAAGCTCTGTACCTCAGGGTACAGTCCTTGCACTGCTGCTTTTCCTTATACTCATATCAGATATAGACAAACATACAAGTCACAGTTTCGTATCCTTTGCAGATGACACAAAAATCAGTATAAAAATTACCTCAACTGAAGACATTGAAAAACTTCAAGCTGATATTAATAAAGTTTTCGACTGGGCATCAGAAAATAACATGTTGTTTAACAGTGATAAATTCCAAGTAATCAGGTACGGTAAAAATGAGGACCTTAAACATAATACAGGGCATAAAACACAATCAAATGTGCCCATAGTAGGAAAACAGCGTGTAAAGGATTTGGGAATAACGATGTCTGACGACCTAACGTTTAGAGAGCATAACCAAGCAAACATTGCGTCAGCCTGAAAAATGATCGGATGGATTACGAGAACTTTTAAATCCAGGGATCCCATCACAATGGTTGTACTCTTCAAGTCACTTGTGTTGTCCCGTCTTGAGTACTGCTCAGTACTCACTTCCCCCTTCAGAGCAGGATGGATTGCTGAAATAGAGGGAATACAGAGAACATATATGGCACGCATAGACGCAATAAAGCACCTAAATTATTGCGATCATCTCAAAGCCCTCCAAATGTACTCACTCGAAAGAAGACGAGAGAGATATAAAATAATATACACGTGGAAGATACTGGAGGGCCAAGTACCAAATCTACACAGTAAAATAACAACGTACTGGAGTGAACGATATGGAAGAAAATGCAGAATATAACCAGTGAAGAGCAGGGGTGCCATAGGCACAATCAGAGAACACTGTATAAACGTCCGCGGTTGTTCAACACCCTCCCAGCGAGCATAAGAAATATTGCCGGAACAACCGTGGACATCTTCAAGAGGAAACTAGATTGTTTCTTCCAAGGAGTGCCGGACCAACCAGGCTGTGGTGGGTATGTGGACCTGTGGGCCGCTCCAAGCAACAGCCTGGTGGACCAAACTCTCACAAGTCAAGCCTGGCCTCGGGCCGGGCTTGGGGAGTAGAAGAACTCCCAGAACCCCATCAACCAGGTATCAACCAGGTAATACAGAAGTGGAGTGATGCAGCATCCTCCTCCTCCCTCCTTGGTGAAATAAGCAGGGAACAGCTCCTGCAATATAATAACCGAGGAATTAGGATAACAAGATCACAGTCTAGTGATGACGAGTATGGGGAACCAATCACAACCCAGGAATTAAGGAAGGGGGGCCTATAAAAAAGGGTAAAAGTACAGCATCTGGTGAAGATGGCATCACCTACGACATACTCATTGCACTGTGTGAAGTGTCTGGGAATCCACTACTCCACCTGTTTTAACAAATCATTCCTATGTGGAGTGTTGCCCACACAATGGAAACACGCAATAATTGTTCCCATACCAAAGCCCAATGACCCCGGCAATTAAAGACCTATCAGTCTCATGTCATGCACATGCAAGATGCTTGAAAGGATCTTCCTAAACCGACTGTTGCACAAAATAGGTAGACTAGGGGAGAAGGGACGGGGTCAACAGGTTTGTCAAAGGACGGAGCACAGCAAACTGTATAATTAATTACTTGGCTAATGACACATAAGTATTCTGTATTTGTTGACCTCGAAGGCTCCCCTCGGCAAAGCACAGGAGAGTGCGATCCTGGACGAGCTTGCATGCAAGGGTGTCAAGGGGAGACTCGGAAAATGGATTGCTACCTCACAGGGAAACACTATTGGTGCAGGGATCTGCACTGATTTAAAAGCAGCGTTACAAAGCCTTCGTTAAAATCGGGCAGAAAATTTTGCAATAGTCGCTGAAATCAAGAGAGCTGTGATAGTACTTACCAACCAGGGAAGAGTCGTCAAATTTCTGTGGGTCCCTTCCCATGTTGGAATCTGTGGAAATGAACGAGCAGATGTGCTGGCTGCTGAAGCCGCTGAAGGAGACCATATTGAATACTTCATACACAAGACTCTTCTACAAATTTAGAGGTATTATCAGGCAATATCACCGTGACAGGGTAACTGAGAAAAGGAGGACAGAAGAACAAATCGGTGAATCTGTACGCTGGTACAACATGGTTGCAATTGGCACTCCCAATCATTATGGAATAAGAGGAGGTGGCCGTGGGAGAGAATCGGTAATAGCAAGAATCCGTCTTGGATATAAATATCCATGGAAATTCAGAATGGAAACAACAGTTGAGCAGAGATGTTGAAGAGAGTGATGGACACCGTCTTGACCACTACCTGAGAGAATGTAAACGTCTAAGAATCATTAGAAATATGCCACATTGTTTGAGTTAGGAAAATACCATTTGTCAAATATAGATACTGTTCTTAAAAGATTCCTCAATTTTGTACCCGCAAGATAACGTAAGATTTTCAGAGTGGACAGTGTTAATCTTCTTGTTTAAGAAGCTGCTCACTAGAGACAGTTAAGCAAGTTCCAGCTGTGTCTGGGTACAAGTGACAGGATCAGTAACGCTGCCCAATACTGTCACTATGGCGGTGTGTTCACTCACAGGATGAGTGGTGCTGCCCAATACTGTCACTATGGCGGTGTGTCCACTCACAAGATGAGTGGCGCTGCCCAATACTGCCACTATGGCGGTGTGTCCACTCACAAGATGAGTGGCGCTGCCCAATACTGTCACTATGGCGGTGTGTCCACTCACAGGATGAGTGGCGCTGCCCAATACTGTCACTATGGCGGTGTGTCCACTCACAGGATGAGTGGTGCTGCCCAATACTGTCACTATGGCGGTGTGTCCACTCACAAGATGAGTGGCGCTGCCCAATACTGCCACTATGGCGGTGTGTCCACTCACAGGATGAGTGGCGCTGCCCAATACTGTCACTATGGCGGTGTGTCCACTCACAGGATGAGTGGCGCTGCCCAATACTGCCACTATGGCGGTGTGTCCACTCACAGGATGAGTGGCGCTGCCCAATACTGTCACTATGGCGGTGTGTCCACTCACAGGATGAGTGACGCTGCCCAATACTGTCACTATGGCGGTGTGTCCACTCACAGGATGAGTGGCGCTGCCCAATACTGTCACTATGGCGGTGTGTCCACTCACAGGATGAGTGGCGCTGCCCAATACTGTCACTATGGCGGTGTGTCCACTCACAGGATGAGTGGCGCTGCCCAATACTGTCACTATGGCGGTGTGTCCACTCACAGGATGAGTGACGCTGCCCAATACTGTCACTATGGCGGTGTGTCCACTCACAGGATGAGTGCCGCTGCCCAATACTGTCACTATGGCGAAGTGTCCACTCACAGGATGAGTGGCGCTGCCCAATACTGTCACTATGGCGGTGTGTCCACTCACAGGATGAGTGGCGCTGCCCAATACTGTCACTATGGCGGTGTGTCCACTCACAGCATGAGTGGCGCTGCCCAATACTGTCACTATGGCGGTGTGTCCACTCACAGGATGAGTGGTGCTGCCCAATACTGTCACTATGGCGGTGAGTCCACTCACAAGATGAGTGGCGCTGCCCAATACTGCCACTATGGCGGTGTGTCCACTCACAGGATGAGTGGCGCTGCCCAATACTGTCACTATGGCGGTGTGTCCACTCACAGGATGAGTGGCGCTGCCCAATACTGCCACTATGGCGGTGTGTCCACTCACAGGATGAGTGGCGCTGCCCAATACTGTCACTATGGCGGTGTGTCCACTCACAAGGTGAGTGGCGCTGCCCAATACTGTCACTATGGCGGTGTGTCCACTCACAGGATGGGTGACGCTGCCCAATACTGTCACTATGGCGGTGTGTCCACTCACAGGATGAGTGGCGCTGCCCAATACTGTCACTATGGCGGTGTGTCCACTCACAGGATGAGTGACGCTGCCCAATGCTGTCACTATGGCGGTGTGTCCACTCACAGGATGAGTGGCGCTGCCCAATACTGTCACTATGGCGGTGTGTCCACTCACAGGATGAGTGGCGCTGCCCAATACTGTCACTATGGCGGTGTGTCCACTCACAGGATGAGTGACGCTGCCCAATACTGTCACTATGGCGGTGTGTCCACTCACAGGATGAGTGCCGCTGCCCAATACTGTCACTATGGCGAAGTGTCCACTCACAGGATGAGTGGCGCTGCCCAATACTGTCACTATGGCGGTGTGTCCACTCACAGGATGAGTGGCGCTGCCCAATACTGTCACTATGGCGGTGTGTCCACTCACAGCATGAGTGGCGCTGCCCAATACTGTCACTATGGCGGTGTGTCCACTCACAGCATGAGTGGCGCTGCCCAATACTGTCACTATGGCGGTGTGTCCACTCACAAGATGAGTGGCGCTGCCCAATACTGTCACTATGGCGGTGTGTCCACTCACAGGATGAGTGGCGCTGCCCAATACTATCACAATGGAGGTGTGTCCACTCACAGGATGAGTGGCGCTGCCCAATACTGTCACTATGGCGGTTTGTCCACTCACAAGGTGAGTGGCGCTGCCCAATACTGTCACTATGGCGGTGTGTCCACTCACAGGATGAGTGGCGCTGCCCAATACTGTCACTATGGCGGTGTGTCCACTCACAAGGTGAGTGGCGCTGCCCAATACTGTCACTATGGCGGTGTGTCCACTCACAGGATGGGTGACGCTGCCCAATACTGTCACTATGGCGGTGTGTCCACTCACAGGATGAGTGGCGCTGCCCAATACTGTCACTATGGCGGTGTGTCCACTCACAGGATGAGTGACGCTGCCCAATACTGTCACTATGGCGGTGTGTCCACTCACAGGATGAGTGGCGCTGCCCAATACTGTCACTATGGCGGTGTGTCCACTCACAAGGTGAGTGGCGCTGCCCAATACTGTCACTATGGCGGTGTGTCCACTCACAGCATGAGTTACACTGTTCAATAAACTCGCTTTCGGGGCAAAATTTAAAATTTAAGCCCTGTATGCCACAAATGGCCTTACCGGCATATGCGTTCCTGAGGCAGTGCTGGCCCCACCAAGAGAGGCCCCTGCATCTCCAACCATGCAATTGGGACTCTGAGGCACAACAACGACCAGCTCGCCATCCACCATAACAACCATTCATAACCATCCACACAATCAGCCCCCACCAGAATCGCTGCCGGCGCCATTGCTAGCAGGTTACACGTGGTTTGGTTCCCTGGAAAACTTAAGATTCTAAGCACCCATCAACTCAAATCATTACGGTTTTGTGAGGAAGAACACATCAGTACTTCAAGACCCGGAGAATATCTTATTTGGAAGGAAACAAGGCCGATTTCGTCTACAAATGATGGAAAAACAACGTTGTTGATTATCTGCTGCCCAGCTGACTTGTATTTTGCACAACCCAGTATGCAGGTGACCCAGATTGTCATATTATACTCGTCGCCCATGACAGAGTTTTTTCTTTTTTTTGTGAGGACCGTATCACTGACCAGATATCACTCAGTGACCAGATAGCAAGTCCTACCCTGAAGGGCGAGGCGATACCCTGCAGGCATCGCCACAAGGGGGCACCTTAGAAGGTGTATTTAGCCTAACAGGGAAAGATTGACCAAACAGCTCAATTAGGTGTTAGTTATCCCTGATTCCACCTGGAAGAATCATTTTACGACCTCCATTGGAGGGGAATGAATTTCTTCAGGCCTGGAAGTATCTCAGGCATTAGGTAGGGCAAGGAATCGCTCCTCACTTCATGGAGACGTCATGGGGAAGTCAAAGAGAAAGAGGCAATGGAGGCAGCTTTCAGACGAGGAGGGACAGTGGACAGAGATGCAGCAGGCACCGAAGAAAACTGCTATCGAGGCTCCACTATGTGCTTCTACCAGCAAGACAGCAGACATAATGGACTTAGAAAGGACAGCACCAGTCAGTGCTGTCACCAGTGCTACACCAGTAAGCCAGTGTCAGACTTCTCTGTCCACCTCCCAACCACATGACGACAGTATGAGACAGGAGAGGACACCACCAGTCACACACCAGACATCGCCAGACTCTGCACATCTTCCAAAATTCAAAATAATGCACACAGACCACTTTCCTACAGCATATGGAGTAGTAACGGCAATGGAAAAGGACCAACCAGAGCTCAAACTTTCCATCACAGTCAACCTGAAAGGACTGTTTCTTTTCCACTACTCTCTCTCTGCTTTCGTTTACTATTTCCCCGTTTGTTCCAAAAGCCCCATTCCCTATTCCCCACGTTCCCACCCCTCTTCCCAGCCCTCTTCCCCAGCTCACACTCCTGGCCCGGGGCGCCAGACAATGCTAGCGAAACCAATATATTGCAAAGCATATTATTTTTCACCTACAGGGACACTCTAGGTATTAACAACCCTTGAGAGAGTGAGGATCGTGCGTGTCTTGGGCGGACTTCCCTTTGTCTTGAGTGTCCCTCGAGTGCGTCAGCCCCTTTCCTTGAGTGCGACTGGCTGGTTCCCAGTGTATTTCAATGCCTTCTTTGAGTGTCTCAGGCGAGTTCCCAGGAGTTCCTCGAGTTAAAGTTCCCTACCCACCCACCCCTATTAGTGCTTACCTGTTAATGCTTGCCTATTTGTGACAATGGGAAAGTGAGGTGTAGCTCTTGGTCCCCTGCCTTCTAGCTAGCCGTGTGTATATATATATTCCGAAGTGTGTGAGTTGATAAACGTGACAAGAACCACTTTGGAACGGTTACACACCACAGCAACTTTGCAACATGTGCCCATTAGAAGAAATTCCGAATAGACAATGCTAGTCTCGGTCAACTTTGCAAGATTAACCCAACAATCCCAATCATTATTACATTTAGAACACCTTTGGTACTGTTGCACACATTAAATTCTCGATCAGTCTGGGAACATGTGCAAACTAGAGCCACATTAGAACATAGGTAAATATGTGTGTGTATATCACGAAAATAAACACGTGATTAAAAATGTGACAGTGTCAGACCACGGAGGAAAATTAAAACAGGAATTTCCTTAAGTACTTTCGTATATTAATACATCTTCAGAAGGAGTCTAAAGGTAAATATAGGTAAATATATATAAATATATATATACACCCTTCAGACTGCCATTGATCCAAAAAGCACCAGTTTGAGAACCCCTGATTTAGAACCACCCAGAATAGTTGCACTATTCGGTGGTGACCAATATAAATTATCCAACCTATCGTCAAAATTAAATAGGCCACGGCATTTTTTTTTTTTTTTGGTTATAGCAACCAACGTTGCAAGTGCAGTTTACTATTAAATAAAAAAGTGACATCTCACATATAAATACGTTTTCTATGCATCGGACTCGTTAGGTGGGGTTGCTTTTGTGGTTCGTATGTGTAACTAGTTACGTTATAAAGTTCGATTTTTGACGGAGTGGCCATTCAAGCAGAGTGGCTAAATTAACGTATTTCTGCCATTTTCAGGTGCTAATAAAATTTTTTAAATTGTTTAAATTACGAAAACGCAAGTTTGTTGACGTGATGTAATGAGGAGGCCTAATTAACAGGCGTCATCATTACGAGTAATTAGGAGTAACGTAACTAATTAGGAGTGAGAGTAACTATGATAAGAGCATTAGGAGTAGTCAAGGTGTGGGAAAAACGGATCCGCGTAACACGGTTCAGGATTCATCAGGCATTTACGTAGGTTATCTTGAGGTTATCTTGAGGTTATCTTGAGATTATCTTGAGGTTATCTTGAGATTATCTTGAGGTTATCTTGAGATTATCTTGAGGTTATCTTGAGATTATCTTGAGGTTATCTTGAGATTATCTTGAGGTTATCTTGAGATTATCTTGAGGTTATCTTGAGGTTATCTTGAGATTATCTTGAGGTTATCTTGAGATTATCTTGAGATTATCTTGAGGTTATCTTGAGATTATCTTGAGGTTATCTTGAGATTATCTTGAGGTTATCTTGAGATTATCTTGAGGTTATCTTGAGATTATCTTGAGGTTATCTTGAGATTATCTTGAGATTATCTTGAGGTTATCTTGAGATTATCTTGAGGTTATCTAGATGATTTCGGGGCTTTGCGTTCCCGCGGCCCGGTCCTCCACCAGGCCTCCTCCTTCTTACACACCCCCTAGGAAGCAGCCTGTAGCAGCTGTCTAACTCCCAGGTACCTATTGACTGCTAGGTGAACAGGTGCATCAGGGTGAAAGAAACTCTACCCATTTGTTTTCGCCTCCACCGGGGATCGAACCCGGAACCTCAGGACTACGAATCACGACCGCTGTCCACTCACCTGTCAGGCCCTCATGCTAACGAAACCTGTACATCTTTCCCAAATTATCTCGGCTTTTGTTTATATTAAACGCATTTGGAGTTGCAAACTGCACAAGCCAGGGTTGTTATCGTTATAAACAGCCTCGTAGTGCTGCGGAGTTCATGAGATATTTAATAACTGCATACAAAGCCTCCTTCATTGAGGAAAGATCTACAGGTTTCGCAAATTAGAGTAGTAACGTAAGTGGCAAACAAGGAGTTGTGGGAGGAGCTGTTCAGCTGTTAGTGGTGACAGAGTATGACGACACTGGGCGAAAATTTCCGGTAATAACAAGCCCGAGTTCATCCCTAACAGCTGACAAGAGACAAATACCCATCGGGGGTGCTGCCATCTGTCGGTGCCCCGCACCCCAAGCCCTGTATGGCGTTGTAAACAAATGAACCCCGGCTAGCCAACCACTCTTGGGGGCTCCCCCTGTTATAATGCGGCTATTGTGGTTGGCTTGGTGGCTTCTTACTGGCTCAGAGCATTCACAGTGGCTTATATCTGCTTGTATTGTTTCTGAGAAATCGTCAGAGGAGGGAGAAAGGTTTTAAGAATGTTGTTGTCTGGAAGTGAATGCGGATTCATCTCGTCCTTTCGCGTGGGTGGTGGGGAGCTGCGTGGATTGGTTGATGAACACAGTTTAGGTCGTTCGGGGGATTGAGTGAGTTAGTTAGTTTTGGCTGACGTCAAGGCAATGATATTGTTCATGAAAGGTGTTCATCCCGTGGGGGTGACTGTTCATTGTGTGTGTGTTCAATATGGGCGATGCTATTCTTCGTGTGTTCATCATTTGTGGTGTTCATTATTTGGGGTGTTCATCAAGGGTGGCGTACATGCGTTGTGTTCACCATTTGTTCATCATCTTCACGAGTGGTAAACACAGAAAAATATGACCCTTGATAGCAAGGAAGACGAAGCACTTAAGTGCACTCATTTCAAGTTACAACTTTTTCAAGTGTCTCGTTATTGTACAATTTGACTATTAGCTACCATAATCTTGTATTTCATTGGTTGTAAATAGTAACAGCGAAACAGATATATTAAAAAAATTAATTAATAATTGACAATGAAGTTTGTGGCCATCTTCACTACCGCTATGAGGATAGTGTGTGTGAGTCACCTTCCGGACTCTCCTGATAGTGTGTGAGACCATCTGGAGTCTCCTGATAGTGTGTGAGACCATCTGGACTTTCCTGATAGTGTGTGAGACCATCTGGAGTCTCCTGATAGTGTGTGAGACCATCTGGAGTCTCCTGATAGTGTGTGAGACCATCTGGAGTCTCCTGATAGTGTGTGAGACCATCTGGACTTTCCTGATAGTGTGTGAGACCATCTGGAGTCTCCTGATAGTGTGAGACCATCTGGAGTCTCCTGATAGTGTGAGACCATCTGGAGTCTCCTGATAGTGTGAGACCATCTGGAGTCTCCTGATAGTGTGTGAGACCATCTGGAGTCTCCTGATAGTGTGTGAGACCATCTGGAGTCTCCTGATAGTGTGTGAGACCACCTGGAGTCTCCTGATAGTGTGTATGTGTGTGTGTGAGTGTGTGTGTGTAGGCATCTTCACTCCCTGATAGTGAGAATAGTTTGTCATACAGATTACTGTATAATTACAGTAAACATTCAGCATTGTAATTACAGTTTCTGTATTCCATTCACTCATCAACTAAGAGATATGCTATAGTTGATGCACGTGATTAATGTGCAACTGTAGACGTTCTTACGTGATAAAGACATCAGTCTTCCAAATGGACAATTGATGTGCAATTGGATTTTGCAACATGGATTTTGAACAATTAGTGATGCATTGCTGCAAAAAATGTAATGGGTTCAGTAGCAATTTTTTTTTTCTTGTGATAGACAGTGTTGTATTTGGGAAAACATTAGCTGGTGGGAGTTAATGTGGGAATACACTGTTCTTCTTGTTGTTCATTCTCCCACGGTGGCCTGAGGGAGGTGTTAGATTATTGCTCTCAGGGAATTGCCTGGGAGACATTGCATCTCTCCCAGTTGCCTAAGGGAGAGTGCCCTTAGCCCCAAGGAGGAAGACACTCTGTACCTCCCACGGTGTTCTGAGCAAGGAATCCTAACCAACCACACCGTGGGAGTGTCAACATCTTGTCTCTCTGTGTTATGAACCCTGTAACGAAGCCTCTTTATCTCTAACGACTCTTAAACCAACCACACTCGCCGAACAAGGGGCCAGAGAATGCTAATAAAACATACTCAGACAGGCCCCCAAGGCAAAAATATATAAATACAACCAAAAAAATACAACAAAAAAACTTTGAGATGAGGTACTTACCAACCAGGGAAGAGTCGTCAAATTTCTGTGGGTCCCTTCCCATGTTGGAATCTGTGGAAATGAACGAGCAGATGTGCTGGCTGCTGAAGCCGCTGAAGGAGACCATATTGAATACTTCATACACAAGACTCTTCTACAAATTTAGAGGTATTATCAGGCAATATCACCGTGACAGGGTAACTGAGAAAAGGAGGACAGAAGAACAAATCGGTGAATCTGTACGCTGGTACAACATGGTTGCAATTGGCACTCCCAATCATTATGGAATAAGAGGAGGTGGCCGTGGGAGAGAATCGGTAATAGCAAGAATCCGTCTTGGATATAAATATCCATGGAAATTCAGAATGGAAACAACAGTTGAGCAGAGATGTTGAAGAGAGTGATGGACACCGTCTTGACCACTACCTGAGAGAATGTAAACGTCTAAGAATCATTAGAAATATGCCACATTGTTTGAGTTAGGAAAATACCATTTGTCAAATATAGATACTGTTCTTAAAAGATTCCTCAATTTTGTACCCGCAAGATAACGTAAGATTTTCAGAGTGGACAGTGTTAATCTTCTTGTTTAAGAAGCTGCTCACTAGAGACAGTTAAGCAAGTTCCAGCTGTGTCTGGGTACAAGTGACAGGATCAGTAACGCTGCCCAATACTGTCACTATGGCGGTGTGTCCACTCACAGGATGAGTGGTGCTGCCCAATACTGTCACTATGGCGGTGTGTCCACTCACAAGATGAGTGGCGCTGCCCAATACTGCCACTATGGCGGTGTGTCCACTCACAAGATGAGTGGCGCTGCCCAATACTGTCACTATGGCGGTGTGTCCACTCACAGGATGAGTGGCGCTGCCCAATACTGTCACTATGGCGGTGTGTCCACTCACAGGATGAGTGGCGCTGCCCAATACTGTCACTATGGCGGTGTGTCCACTCACAAGATGAGTGGCGCTGCCCAATACTGCCACTATGGCGGTGTGTCCACTCACAGGATGAGTGGCGCTGCCCAATACTGTCACTATGGCGGTGTGTCCACTCACAGGATGAGTGGCGCTGCCCAATACTGCCACTATGGCGGTGTGTCCACTCACAGGATGAGTGGCGCTGCCCAATACTGTCACTATGGCGGTGTGTCCACTCACAGGATGAGTGACGCTGCCCAATACTGTCACTATGGCGGTGTGTCCACTCACAGGATGAGTGGCGCTGCCCAATACTGTCACTATGGCGGTGTGTCCACTCACAGGATGAGTGGCGCTGCCCAATACTGTCACTATGGCGGTGTGTCCACTCACAGGATGAGTGCCGCTGCCCAATACTGTCACTATGGCGGTGTGTCCACTCACAGGATGAGTGGCGCTGCCCAATACTGTCACTATGGCGGTGTGTCCACTCACAAGATGAGTGGCGCTGCCCAATACTGTCACTATGGCGGTGTGTCCACTCACAGGATGAGTGGCGCTGCCCAATACTATCACAATGGAGGTGTGTCCACGCACAGGATGAGTGGCGCTGCCCAATACTGTCACTATGGCGGTGTGTCCACTCACAAGGTGAGTGGCGCTGCCCAATACTGTCACTATGGCGGTGTGTCCACTCACAGGATGAGTGGCGCTGCCCAATACTGTCACTATGGCGGTGTGTCCACTCACAGGATGGGTGACGCTGCCCAATACTGTCACTATGGCGGTGTGTCCACTCACAGGATGAGTGGCGCTGCCCAATACTGTCACTATGGCGGTGTGTCCACTCACAGGATGAGTGACGCTGCCCAATACTGTCACTATGGCGGTGTGTCCACTCACAGGATGAGTGGCGCTGCCCAATACTGTCACTATGGCGGTGTGTCCACTCACAAGGTGAGTGGCGCTGCCCAATACTGTCACTATGGCGGTGTGTCCACTCACAGCATGAGTTACACTGTTCAATAAACTCGCTTTCGGGGCAAAATTTAAAATTTAAGCCCTGTATGCCACAAATGGCCTTAACGGCGTATGCGTTCCTGAGGCAGTGCTGGCCCCACCAAGAGAGGCCCCTGCATCTCCAACCATGCAATTGGGACTCTGAGGCACAACAACGACCAGCTCGCCATCCACCATAACAACCATTCATAACCATCCACACAATCAGCCCCCACCAGAATCGCTGCCGGCGCCATTGCTAGCTGGTTACACGTGGTTTGGTTCCCTGGAAAACTTAAGATTCTAAGCACCCATCAACTCAAATCATTACGGTTTTGTGAGGAAGAACACATCAGTACTTCAAGACCCGGAGAATATCTTATTTGGAAGGAAACAAGGCCGATTTCGTCTACAAATGATGGAAAAACAACGTTGTTGATTATCTGCTGCCCAGCTGACTTGTATTTTGCACAACCCAGTATGCAGGTGACCCAGATTGTCATATTATACTCGTCGCCCATGACAGAGTTTTTTTTTTTTTGTGAGGACCGTATCACTGACCAGATATCACTCAGTGACCAGATAGCAAGTCCTACCCTGAAGGGCGAGGCGATACCCTGCAGGCATCGCCACAAGGGGGCACCTTAGAAGGTGTATTTAGCCTAACAGGGAAAGATTGACCAAACAGCTCAATTAGGTGTTAGTTATCCCTGATTCCACCTGGAAGAATCATTTTACGACCTCCATTGGAGGGGAATGAATTTCTTCAGGCCTGGAAGTATCTCAGGCATTAGGTAGGGCAAGGAATCGCTCCTCACTTCATGGAGACGTCATGGGGAAGTCAAAGAGAAAGAGGCAATGGAGGCAGCTTTCAGACGAGGAGGGACAGTGGACCGAGATGCAGCAGGCACCGAAGAAAACTGCTATCGAGGCTCCACTATGTGCTTCTACCAGCAAGACAGCAGACATAATGGACTTAGAAAGGACAGCACCAGTCAGTGCTGTCACCAGTGCTACACCAGTAAGCCAGTGTCAGACTTCTCTGTCCACCTCCCAACCACATGACGACAGTATGAGACAGGAGAGGACACCACCAGTCACACACCAGCCAGTGTCAGACTTCTCTGTCCACCTCCCAACCACATGACGACAGTATGAGACAGGAGAGGACACCACCAGTCACACACCAGCCAGTGTCAGACTTCTCTGTCCACCTCCCAACCACATGACGACAGTATGAGACAGGAGAGGACACCACCAGTCACACACCAGCCAGTGTCAGACTTCTCTGTCCACCTCCCAACCACATGACGACAGTATGAGACAGGAGAGGACACCACCAGTCACACACCAGCCAGTGTCAGACTTCTCTGTCCACCTCCCAACCACATGACGACAGTATGAGACAGGAGAGGACACCACCAGTCTCACACCAGACATCGTCAGACTCTGCACATCTTCCAAAATTCAAAATAATGCACACAGACCACTTTCCTACAGCATATGGAGTAGTAACGGCAATGGAAAAGGACCAACCAGAGCTCAAACTTTCCATCACAGTCAACCTGAAAGGACTGTTTCTTTTCCACTACTCTCTCTCTGCTTTCGTTTACTATTTCCCCGTTTGTTCCAAAAGCCCCATTCCCTATTCCCCACGTTCCCACCCCTATTCCCAGCCCTCTTCCCCAGCTCACACTCCTGGCCCGGGGCGCCAGACAATGCTAGCGAAACCAATATATTGCAAAGCATATTATTTTTCACCTACAGGGACACTCTAGGTATTAACAACCCTTGAGAGAGTGAGGATCGTGCGTGTCTTGGGCGGACTTCCCTTTGTCTTGAGTGTCCCTCGAGTGCGTCAGCCCCTTTCCTTGAGTGCGACTGGCTGGTTCCCAGTGTATTTCAATGCCATCTTTGAGTGTCTCAGGCGAGTTCCCAGGAGTTCCTCGAGTTAAAGTTCCCTACCCACCCACCCCTATTAGTGCTTACCTGTTAATGCTTGCCTATTTGTGACAATGGGAAAGTGAGGTGTAGCTCTTGGTCCCCTGCCTTCTAGCTAGCCGTGTGTATATATATATTCCGAAGTGTGTGAGTTGATAAACGTGACAAGAACCACTTTGGAACGGTTACACACCACAGCAACTTTGCAACATGTGCCCATTAGAAGAAATTCCGAAGAGACAATGCTAGTCTCGGTCAACTTTGCAAGATTAACCCAACAATCCCAATCATTATTACATTTAGAACACCTTTGGTACTGTTGCACACATTAAATTCTCGATCAGTCTGGGAACATGTGCAAACTAGAGCCACATTAGAACATAGGTAAATATGTGTGTGTATATCACGAAAATAAACACGTGATTAAAAATGTGACAGTGTCAGACCACGGAGGAAAATTAAAACAGGAATTTCCTTAAGTACTTTCGTATATTAATACATCTTCAGAAGGAGTCTAAAGGTAAATATATATATATATATATATATATATATATATATATATATATATATATATATATATATATATATATATATATATATATATATATATATATATATTACACCCTTCAGACTGCCATTGATCCAAAAACCACTAGTTTGAGAACCCCTGATTTAGAACCACCCAGAATAGTTGCACTATTCGGTGGTGACCAATATAAATTATCCAACCTATTGTCAAAACTAAATAGGCCACGGCATTTTTTTTTTTTTTTTGGTTATAGCAACCAACGTTGCAAGTGCAGTTTACTATTAAATAAAAAAGTGACATCTCACATATAAATACGTTTTCTATGCATCGGACTCGTTAGGTGGGGTTGCTTTTGTGGTTCGTATGTGTAACTAGTTACGTTATAAAGTTCGATTTTTGACGGAGTGGCCATTCAAGCAGAGTGGCTAAATTAACGTATTTCTGCCATTTTCAGGTGCTAATAAAACAATTTAAATTGTTTAAATTACGAAAACGCAAGTTTGTTGACGTGATGTAATGAGGAGGCCTAATTAACAGGCGTCATCATTACGAGTAATTAGGAGTAACGTAACTAGCTAGGAGTGAGAGTAACTATGACAAGATCATTAGGAGTAGTCAAGGTGTGGGAAAAACGGATCCGCGTAACACGGTTCAGGATTCATCAGGCATTTACGTCGGTTATCTTGAGATTATCTTGAGGTTATCTTGAGATTATCTTGAGGTTATCTTGAGATTATCTTGAGGTTATCTAGATGATTTCGGGGCTTTGCGTTCCCGCGGCCCGGTCCTCCACCAGGCCTCCTCCTTCTTACACACCCCCTAGGAAGCAGCCTGTAGCAGCTGTCTAACTCCCAGGTACCTATTGACTGCTAGGTGAACAGGTGCATCAGGGTGAAAGAAACTCTACCCATTTGTTTCCGCCTCCACCGGGGATCGAACCCGGAACCTCAGGACTACGAATCACGACCGCTGTCCACTCACCTGTCAGGCCCTCATGCTAACGAAACCTGTACATCTTTCCCAAATTATCTCTGCTTTCGTTTATATTAAACGCATTTCGAGTTGCAAACTGCACAACCCAGGGTTGTTATCGTTATAAACAGCCTCGTAGTGATTGTTTAGCCAATTACTCCAGTAGCCAATTACTCCATGGGATAACTGGGATCTATCAGTTGATTTTGTAAATGCGCCCAAGAAAGATAGTGTGCACACTACATTGTTAAAACAGTTAACACTGAAAAGCATCACTGAAAGTACTCGGAGTATGGGTAACGATGTTTATCAGTGCTATACCGACGGCTCTGTAGAAGAAGGTGGACGATGTACCGGATGTGCATGTAACATATTTGAACAATCTTCTCTCGTACATACAGCAATGAAGCGCGTCAATGACTGGGCAAGTACAACTCAAACCGAACTTGCAGGCATATACCTTGCCACTGAATTTTTAAAAGACAAAGGCAGTGGACTTATATACTGTGACTCGCAGAGTGCACTCCTGGCATTGAACGCACATAGTAGTGACACCCAGAAAATAGTCAGTGATATTCGAATGAATGTTTTAGCTGCCAAAGAAAACAGATTTGAGATTAAATTCCTATGGATACCATCACATGTTGGCATCTCAAGGCATGACACTGTTGATATGCTTGCTAAGTCAGCTTGCAGAAAACCAGTGGTAGAAATTGATATGGGTGTTTCATTAGCAGTGACAAAGAGAATACTTAAACAAATATCTAATGAAAATCTCACCGACCTAACAAATTCTCAAAGACCTGAAAGTTGTAGCATTAAATATTATGATAGATATCGTGAGGAGACATTCACATATGGGACTAATAGAACAAGAACCCGGCAATGTGATGTTATAGTGGCCAGAATACGCCTGGGATATAGACGTATCTGGCAGCTTTCTCAAAACCCAAATGTCGAGTACACAATGTGTCAACTTTGTGAAAGAGAAAACATGCACTCTCTTGAACATTATATTGTAGAATGTCCCATACTGACTGACTTTCGCCCTCCTGGGCTAAGGTATGCTGAACTCTGTAGTTACTATATGAGTACTGGAACACTTGATGATATATTGGACTTGTATCCAAAATTGACCATGTAATGTATCAATCATACAATGTATGTATGTGATGTAACTATATAACCTGAGCTTGTAAAAGCACCTTCATCACCTTCAGTGATTAAGTGCTTAATTGCACACTAGTTTCTTTATCAGCTACCTCACCCTGTCAGGGTAAATGAGACAAATGTATGTGAATGCATGTATGTGTGTATATATGTATGTGTATGTGTGTGTGTGTATGTATATGTATGGGTATAAAGCATATATGGAAGCTGATCAGAATTACATTTCACCTTTGTGAATGTACATTAATGACACTATGTAAAAGACACATCTAATACTTTATGTAGGGCATACGTAAATCTGTGTATCTATGTATTTACGTATGTAGGTTAGCTTAGCATTTTAAAAGCACCGAATCACCTTCTGTGGTTGAGTGTTCAATAAACCCTTGAACTGTATGTTTAACACTTCTCTAACCCTGTCCATGGAGGACAGAAGAAAATGTATATATGCTGAGTAGCATTGTAAATGTGTGGCCACGTCTGTGGTAGAAAATAATAAAAAAAAAAAAAAAAAAAAAAGCCTCGTAGTGCTTTGGAGTTCATGAGATATTTAATAACTGCATACAAAGCCTCCTTCATTGAGGAAAGATCTACAGGTTTCGCAAATTAGAGTAGTAACGTAAGTGGCAAACAAGGAGTTGTGGGAGGAGCTGTTCAGCTGTTAGTGGTGACAGAGTATGACGACACTGGGCGAAAATTTCCGGTAATAACAAGCCCGAGTTCATCCCTAACAGCTGACAAGAGACAAATGCCCATCGGGGGTGCTGCCATCTGTCGGTGCCCCGCACCCCAAGCACTGTATGGCGTTGTAAACAAATGAACCCCGGCTAGCCAACCACTCTTGGGGGCTGCCCCTGTTATAATGCGGCTATTGTGGTTGGCTTGGTGGCTTCTTACTGGCTCAGAGCATTCACAGTGGCTTATGTCTGCCTGTATTGTTTCTGAGAAATCGTCAGAGGAGGGAGAAAGGTTTTAAGAATGTTGTTGTCTGGAAGTGAATGCAGATTCATCTCGTCCTTTCGCGTGGGTGGTGGGGAGCTACGTGGATTGGTTGATGAACACAGTTTAGGTCGTTCGGGGGATTGAGTGAGTTAGTTAGTTTTGGCTCACGTCAAGGCAATGATATTGTTCATGAAAGGTGTTCATCCCGTGGGGGTGACTGTTCATTGTGTGTGTGTTCAATATGGGGGATGCTATTCTTCGTGTGTTCATCATTGTTACGAACCCGGATCCAGCGTCCGAGCAGGGAGCAGTAACGACCACGCCATCTGTGGGTCGGCTCCCGAAACCCCCCGCCAAACGCCGACGACACCTGGTGAGGATGCCGTGTATCAGCTACGAGGGCCAGTTTCCAGTCCCGTGCAGCTCACAACACCGCCGCCACTGACCTCTGGTGAGGTGGTGCTCCGACGACAGCGCCATCTATGGACTGGATACTTCAGGTGTTTGTGCCCGAGCCCGTAAGTGAGGTGTTTTAGTGTCCCAGTTATTGATGACGTGTCTGCTTACAGAGCCGACCTGGGACTGCTGTGATGGAAGTGGAGTCAGTCTACCCGAGGCAGCCAGTCTCCATACCTTGAACTTTGCTGCAGCTGTAGTGACGTCGTCCCCCCGGAAGAACACTGTGGTGTGTTAGCCTGCCAGTGGAGTGGCAGTAAAAGGATTTACCCGGGACCGACTGTTGGAGACGATCATCCACTGGGGTACTGAAGACAGGAGAGTGATTTGTGGTGTCACACGAGGCTCCTGTCTAGGGCGTTTCCCTTTTATCGTTCGTGGAGTGGCCGTACCAGCCTTGTTGGCTCAGAACCTGCCAGCAGACCAGCTGGACGTGTGGTTGACGGCCTCCACGGCGGTGCCCCCAGTGGACCTGTGTTTTGGCTGACCTGTGGCCAGGGTAGGCTCAACTTCTTTGGAGAATTCGTTGTGAGGCCACGAAGAAAGCACCAAGGACTCGGCACTGAGAGTTATGGCACCAGCGTCTTCAGCAGAAGACATCAATTGTGGATTAATCCCCTTGTAAAGTGTTAATACCCCTCCCCCTTGTGCACTCTTTTATTCTATATATTTAATCGGTGATGGTGTTAATTATAATATTAAGTTCTTAGCTTTCTTTCCCTACTCCCTTTAAGTTACTTGCGTCACGGATCTCATCCCTTGATAGCCACTACTGGCTTGGGAACGGATACATATATCTTCCTCTAACAACATCAGAGTAAGAACCCCGTTGCGTCCCGAGAGGGCCGTAACATAATTGGCATCCCCAGCGGGATCCGTCCCCTTGTTAAGTATGTTTGACAGGGGAGGTGAAGTGGCGTAATCCCTGTATATAATTCCCCCTGTGTGACGATTGTGACATTATACGTCCTGTGCGGTGCTCAAGAGTGACTAAGTACAATATTGTGCAGTGCGGTGCTCGCTGTGACTAAGCGATTAAGTGCAATATTGACTAGTGCGGTGCTCAGTGATTCAGTGCAATATTGAAGAGCGAAGGGTTCGCTGTGATTAAGTGCGATATTGCGTAGTGCGGTGCCTGAAGTGATTACGTGCAATATTGGCAAGTGCAGTGTTTGGTGCGATAAAGTGCAATATTGACGTAGAACAGTGCTCGGTGCGTTAAGTGCTAACGTGTAAGCGGTGTGTTAAGTGCTAGTTGAGTGTTCCATCTGTGACAATGGCAGAAAAAGCTACCATCGATGATCTGGACGATGTTCAGGCTTTTCTGAACAGAGTGGACTGTCTTGCCAGATTAAAGTATCTGAGCAAACCGGAACTTGTACTAGTGAGCGCCTACCTGGAGATCAAGATCCGTGCCAGTGATTCCCGTGTGGAAATATTGTCCAAGGTTCACCGGCACCTGAAGGCAGAAGAGAAACTGGAAGGCGAGACTCCTAGTACAAGGGAAGGTGAGGAGATAGCTTCCACGGAAAAGGAAGATAAGGGCAGCGACGTTGACAGTGATGCAGGTGAGCTGAATATAAGCTTGCTAACTGTCAAAATGCGTGCCTTGGAAATTAATCGAGAAATAGAATGGAAGAAATTAGAAATGGAAAGAGAAAGACAAGATAAAGAATTGGCGATGAGGCGTTTAGAATTAGAACGAGAAAGAGAGAGAGAAGAACGAGAAAGAGAAGAAAAAGAAAGACAGAGACAACATGATCTAGAAGTATTACGATTAGGCGCTGGACAGAGACAAACTGGAGCTACCGGTTTCGATCAAAATGGTCCCCAAATTCAACGAGAGAGAAGTTTCGAAGTTCTTCGCAGCCTTCGAGAAAGTCGCTGCCTCTTTGGAGTGGCCAAGGGAGAATTGGGCCATCATGATACAGTCAGTCTTGACTGGGAAGGCCCAAATCGCCTACTCTACGTTATCCCTTGACGACTCCGGCGATTACGACAAGGTGAAGAAGGTTGTGCTCATGGCGTACCAATTGGTACCTGAGGCGTACAGGCAGAAGTTTAGAAACCTGAAGAAGACCTCAGAGCACACTTTCACCGAGTTCGCCACGATCAAGGAGCGACTTTTTCAAGAATGGTGTGCCTCTCGGAAGGTGGAGACCAAGGAAGACCTCGAGCAGCTGATTCTGCTCGAGGACTTCAAGGATTGTTTGTCTGGAGATCTGAAGACGTACCTAGAGGAACAGCAGGTAGAGACCTTGAGTGCGGCAGCCACCATGGCTGAAGAGTATATCCTGACTCATAGGCCATCTGCTAGGAACGTCCCGAAGACCTATTCAAGATATCCAACCAAACATAGACCGGAAGATAGAACTGCCCCTCGAAGTGTCGTCAAGCCAACCTCAGATAGTCCTCGGACGATTAGTCCTAAAAGGGATGTATTGTGTTGGACCTGCGGCAAGAGAGGACATATTGCTGCAAGGTGTCGTGGCAGTACAGGTAATAATCCCCGTAGGGAAGTCATGCTGATGAACAGTATAGTACCACCGACATCCACCCTGGAGATGAGGAAGGGATTGTTCGCCCCGTATATCTCCCAAGGGTATGTAACCAGCGGCCTTTCAGGTACGCCTGTGGTAATACTTAGAGACAGTGGAGTGGCCCAGTCTCTAATTCTGGAAACATCATTACCCGAAGGTATATCGGCGAATGAGATGCAGAAGGTAATCCTGGGTGGATTCCCTTCCACCTTGTACGTTGCCCCATTGGTACAAGTACATCTAGACTCTCAGCACTTCAAAGGTGAGTGTCGGTTGGCTGTGGTGGATAGTCTTCCCATAGAGGGAATTGACGTAATATTAGCCAATGACTTAGCCCTAGGATTGTTACCCAACTGTCCCCTGGTAGTGGAGAATCCAGGACGTGAAGAGACCAGTCCCATCGCAGCAGTGCAAACCAGGTCTCAGGCGCACCTCCATGCACCACTAGATCTAAACACTTTGTTTGACTCTCCTCCTATCCCACAGGTTACGAGTAGCCATACACCAGTCCCGCCCGTCCAGATGCCGGTTCCTGAACACTGGACTCGAGCCCATCTGATAGAGGAACAGAAGAAGGACCCTCAGGTACGGAAGTTGGCCGACACCGTAGACACTCCTGCGAAAGGAGGGGATCTGTATGTGTGGTCAAATGATGTACTGTGTCGCCGGCATCCTCCGAAATATCCCCAGTCAAGTGCGGTAGGTGATCAGATAGTCGTCCCAGCCGTGTTCAGATCTAAGCTGTTAGAAACAGCCCATGCTAATAGATTTGCTGGACATGGTGGGATCTCTAAGACTTTCCAACGCCTAGCCAAGGGCTTCTACTGGCCGCATATGAAGGAGGACGTACGTCGTTTCTGCAAGACCTGCCACGCCTGCCAGGTGGCCGGGAAAGCAAACCAGCCTGTCCCCAAAGCCCCTTTATACCCCATTCCATCAATAGGTGAGCCCTTCGAACACCTTATCTTGGATATAGTAGGCCCTCTTCCACCTGCTACTTCAGGGGTACAGTATTTGCTAACAATACTAGATCGGGTTAGTAGGTACCCAGAAGCGATCCCCCTTAAGACCATCACAGCTAGGGTTTTGGTGAAACAACTGCTCTGGTTCATCTCACGATACGGTCTTCCCAAGACTATTCAGACGGACCAGGGATCTAACTTCATGTCCCATTTGTTTCGCCAACAGATCGCCGACCTGGGAATCCAGCAGATAACCTCTAGTGCCTACCATCCCGAGTCTCAAGGAGCTTTGGAACGTTTTCACCAGACGTTGAAGGGCATGCTTCGGAAGTTTTGCTACGACAGGCAGAATAAGTGGGTTGAAGAACTGCCCTACTTCCTATTTGCGGTAAGATCAGTGCCCAATGAATCCCTAGGAATCTCCCCATTCGAGATGATCTTTGGTCACTCAGTAAGAGGTCCCTTAGAAGTGGCACGAGAACATTGGCTGGACGCGGAAACCAACGAGGATATGGTGGACTGGTTGTCTACAAATAAAGGACGGCTGTTCTCAGACTGGGAGATGGCTACAAGGAACTTGGACAATACACAGAGAACTATCAAGAGCAGGTACGATAGGAGGACCAAGCAAAGGGAGTTTCAAGTAGGAGATCTGGTTTTGGTATGTACTCCTACAATAACTGGAAGTTTGAGCGCCAGATTCGTAGGTCCCTACCCGGTTGTAAAGAAGGTTACTAACCTCAATTACCTTCTGAGTACTCCAGACCGTCGTAAGAAAGAAACTCTGGTTCATGTTAATATGATCAAGAGATACGAGGGGCAGAATACACTCCCCGTAACCTTAGTGATCACTAATGACGACATTGAGGAGGAAGAGGAGGTGTTGACTAACTCAGACATTCTGTTAAACTTGCAGGCAAAGTTGACACACGTGGCCGAAGGACATCAATCATCATTGCTGCAGATGATCCGGCAATACAAGCCTATCTTCGACGATGTTCCAGGATTAACATCTGTCTTGAGGCATGATGTCGAGCTGGAGGAAGGCGTCCGACCTATAAAGCAACACCCGTACCGTCTCAACCCACTGAAGAAACGGGTGGTGAAAGAGGAGGTAGATTACATGCTGAAGCACCATCTGATAGCCCCGAGCTCGAGCCCATGGTCATCCCCGATACTACTAGTGCCCAAACCTGGTAAGAAATACCGTCTTTGTATTGATTATCGCCAGGTGAATAAGGTCACTGTAGCAGATACTTATCCTCTTCCCAGAGTAGAGGAATGTCTGGATGCCATAGGCAGAGCCCGGTACCTGACAAAATTTGATCTGTTCAAAGGCTATTGGCAAGTTCCCCTCACGGAAAAAGCCAAACCCATATCGGCATTTGTGACTCCCGACGGGCTGTTTGAATGTCAGGTGATGCCATTCGGGATGAAAAACGCAGCCTCCACTTTCCAGAGACTGATGGGTACTGTGTTGCGTGACGTGGAAAACACCTTAGTCTACATCGATGATGTATTAATATATGATGTAGATTGGCAGGATCATCTGCGTCACATAGAGGATTTCTTCAAGGCCATGCTCCAGTCAGGATTGGTGGTCAACCTACATAAATCTGAGTTTGCCAGAACCTCTGTCATCTTCCTAGGTCATAAGGTTGGAGGAGGATGGATTGCGCCGAAGGCCAGCAAGATCGAGGCAATAGTCCAGTATCCTACGCCAGCTACCAGGAAGGACATCTTACGTTTCCTTGGTATGGCTGGGTTTTATCGTAAGTTTGTCCCTAATTTTTCCTCTATCGCCGCCCCCCTGACCAATCTGTTGAAGAAGGGGGTAAAGTTAATATGGAATGAGAATTGCCAGAAGGCATTCGAGAGTCTCAAAGCAATTCTGATCTCTTCTCCAATCCTCAGGTCCCCGAGCTTTGAGGATAGATTCATCCTGACGGTCGACGCCTCTGACTATGGCCTGGGCTCCGTTTTATCCCAGACGGACGAGAAGGGGGTAGAACATCCGGTGGCCTATCATTCTAAGAAGTTCACCCCCAGCCAGCTGAATTACTCGGTCATAGAAAAGGAAACGTTGGCCTTGATTAATTCCGTCCAGCACTTTGAGGTGTATCTAACAAGCAATGGTCATCCTATATTAGTACGGACCGACCATAATCCTCTAAAGTTCCTGGCTCAGTTTAGGCAAAAGAACCTCAGGCTCACCAGATGGAGTCTCCATCTGCAGCAATACCCCCTCCAGATTGAACACATCAAAGGGGTGGACAACGTGGTAGCTGATGCATTATCTCGCATCTAAATCCTCATACTAATTTGGTTTGTCTTCTCTTATAGAACCCCAAACCAAATTCCTTTTGGTGGGGAGGTGTTACGAACCCGGATCCAGCGTCCGAGCAGGGAGCAGTAACGACCACGCCATCTGTGGGTCGGCTCCCGAAACCCCCCGCCAACCGCCGACGACACCTGGTGAGGATGCCGTGTATAAGCTACGAGGGCCAGTTTCCAGTCCCGTGCAGCTCACAACACCGCCGCCACTGACCTCTGGTGAGGTGGTGCTCC
Source organism: Procambarus clarkii (assembly GCF_040958095.1). Lineage (NCBI taxonomy): Eukaryota > Metazoa > Arthropoda > Malacostraca > Decapoda > Cambaridae > Procambarus > Procambarus clarkii. The sequence continues at coordinate 4,037,751 of NC_091237.1, forward strand.
GACGACAGCGCCATCTATGGACTGGATACGTCAGGTGTTTGTGCCCGAGCCCGTAAGTGAGGTGTTTTAGTGTCCCAGTTATTGATGACGTGTCTGCTTACAGAGCCGACCTGGGACTGCTGTGATGGAAGTGGAGTCAGTCTACCCGAGGCAGCCAGTCTCCATACCTTGAACTTTGCTGCAGCTGTAGTGACGTCGTCCCCCCGGAAGAACACTGTGGTGTGTTAGCCTGCCAGTGGAGTGGCAGTAAAAGGATTTACCCGGGACCGACTGTTGGAGACGATCATCCACTGGGGTACTGAAGACAGGAGAGTGATTTGTGGTGTCACACGAGGCTCCTGTCTAGGGCGTTCCCCTTTTATCGTTCGTGGAGTGGCCGTACCAGCCTTGTTGGCTCAGAACCTGCCAGCAGACCAGCTGGACGTGTGGTTGACGGCCTCCACGGCGGTGCCCCCAGTGGACCTGTGTTTTGGCTGACCTGTGGCCAGGGTAGGCTCAACTTCTTTGGAGAATTCGTTGTGAGGCCACGAAGAAAGCACCAAGGACTCGGCACCGAGAGTTATGGCACCAGCGTCTTCAGCAGAAGACATCAATTGTGGATTAATCCCCTTGTAAAGTGTTAATACCCCTCCCCCTTGTGCACTCTTTTATTTTATATATTTAATCGGTGATGGTGTTAATTATAATATTAAGTTCTTAGCTTTCTTTCCCTACTCCCTTTAAGTTACTTGCGTCACAGATCTCATCCCTTGATAGCCACTACTGGCTTGGGAACGGATACATATATCTTCCTCTAACAACATCAGAGTAAGAACCCCGTTGCGTCCCGAGAGGGCCGTAACAATCATTTGTGGTGTTCATCATTTGTGGTGTTCATTATTTGGGGTGTTCATCAAGGGTGGCGTACATGCGTTGTGTTCACCATTTGTTCATCATCTTCACTAGTGGTAAACACAGAAAAATATGACCCTTGATAGCAAGGAAGACGAAGCACTTAGTGCACTCATTTCAAGTTACAACTTTTTCAAGTGTCTCGTTATTGTACAATTTGACTATTAGCTACCATAATCTTGTATTACATTGGTTGTAAATAGTAACAGCGAAACAGGAAATATTAAAAAAAAATTAATTAATAATTGACAATGAAGTTTGTGGCCATCTTCACTACCGCTATGAGGATAGTGTGTGTGTGTCACCTTCCGGACTCTCCTGATAGTGTGTGAGACCATCTGGAGTCTCCTGATAGTGTGTGAGACCATCTGGAGTCTCCTGATAGTGTGAGACCATCTGGAGTCTCCTGATAGTGTGTATGTGTGTGTGTGAGTGTGTGTGTGTAGGCATCTTCACTCCCTGATAGTGAGAATAGTTTGTCATACAGATTACTGTATAATTACAGTAAACATTCAGCATTGTAATTACAGTTTCTGTATTTGTTACGAACCCGGATCCAGCGTCCAAGCACGGAGCAGTGACGACCACGCCATCTGTGGGTCAGCTCCCGAAACCCCCTCCAAACGGACGACGACACCTGGTGAGGACGACGAGTACTGGCCACAAGGGCCGGTTTCCAGTCCTGTGCAGCTCACAACACAGCCGCTGCTGACCTCTGGTGAGGTGAAGCTTAGACAACTGCGCCATCTATGGAGTGGATAGGTGGGCGTTTGTGCCTGAGCCCGTAAGTGAGGTGTTTTAGTGTGTCCCAGTTATTGATGATGTGTCTGCTTACAGAGTCGACCTGGGACTGCTGTGATGGAAGTGGAGTCAGTCTACCCAAGGCAGCCGTCTCCATACCTTGTGTTTTGCTGCAGCAGCTGTGAAGTCGTCCCCCGGAAGAACACTGTGGTGTTACCCTGCCAGTGGAGTGGCAGTAGAAGGATTATCCGGGACTGACTGCTGGAAACGATTATCCACTGGGGTATTGAGGACAGGAGAGTGATTTGTGGTATCACACGAGGCTCCTGACTAGGGCGCTACCCTAGTATCGCCCGTGGAGTGGCCTGACCAGCGTGGCTGATCCTGAACCTGCCAGCAGACCTGCTGGACTTGTGGTTGACGGCCTCCACGGCAGTGCCCCCAGTGGACCTGTGTTTTGGCTGGCCTGTGTTTGGGGTAGACTCAGCTTGATCGGAAGATTCGTCAAGAGACCACGAAAGCACCGAGAACTTAGCACCGAGAATTTGGATCCAGAGTCTTCAGAAGACGATTGTGTATTTCCCCTGTACAGTGTTAATATCCCTCCCCCTGTGCACTCTTTTATATATTATTTATTTGGTGATGGTAATAATTATAGTCTTAAGTTCTTAACTTTCTTTCCCTTCCCCCTTTAAGTTTCTTGCATCACGGATCTCATTCCTTGAAAGCCACTACTGGCTTGGGGCCGGATACTACTTCCTCATAACATCAGAGTAAGAACCCCGTTGCGTCCCGAGAGGGCCGTAACAGTATTCCATTCACTCATCAACTAAGAGATTTGCTATAGTTGATGCGCGTGATTAATGTGCAACTGTAGACGTTCTTACGTGATAAAGACATCAGTCTTCCAAATGGACAATTGATGTGCAATTGGATTTTGAAGAATTAGTGATGCATTGCTGCAAAAATGTAATGGGTTCTGTAGCAATTTTTTTTTCTTGTGATAGATAGTGTTGTATTTGGGAAAACATTAGCTGGTGGGAGTTAATGTGGGAATACACTGTTCTTCTTGTTGTTCATTCTCCCACGGTGGCCTGAGGGAGGTGTTAGATTATTGCTCTCAGGGAATTGCCTGGGAGACATTGCATCTCTCCCAGTGGCCTAAGGGAGAGTGCCCTTAGCCCCAAGGAGGAAGACACTCTGTACCTCCCATGGTGTTCTGAGCAAGGAATCCTAACCAACCACACCGTGGGAGTGTCAACATCTTGTCTCTCTGTGTTATGAACCCTGTAACGAAGCCTCTTTATCTCTAACGACTCTTAAACCAACCAGACCCGCCGAACAAGGGGCCAGAGAATGCTTATAAAACATACTCAGACAGGCCACAAAGGCAAAAATATATAAATACAACAAAAAAATACAACAAAA
>NC_091237.1:4045810-4060561 GCF_040958095.1 Procambarus clarkii
CGCCAACAGACAGCCTGATTTGGGCTTATGATGACCAGGAAGTGAATGACTGACAACCCAACTAGAAAAATACCGACCATAACTTGGGTGAAAATATATCATTATAACACGTGCAGACCGACTTTGTCTAAAGGTGAGGGATAGTACGCCTTTGCCCCCAAAGAGGGTGTTGCCCTAGGAAGACTTAATATCAGTCCACGCAGAACTAACCTCGCCAGACTGTGAATTAACATGAATTAACATATCCAGGCTGACTTGTTAATATCAAGGAAGGTGTGATTTTCTTGTTTGTTTGCTCCCGTTTAAAATATACACTATTCACGTGATCTGAGAAATTGTTAAAATTGGAGGGTCTTGTCAGGTGGACTGACAGTTGCTGACCTTTAACCTCTCTGACCTGCACGGGAATAAATGTGTTAAATTTGTAACATTTTGTTGTTGTTTTAAACTCCCGGATATGTGAAGTGTGTTGACGAAAAATAGGCGACTGTAATAGCCTATGATTCTTTTTATAATGTTCGTGTCCCTGGCAGTACCTAGGTCGATGGTTCGAATCCCCCTCATTACTACAATTGATTTTCTCATTTGATCTTGTAATGTGTGAGTGTAAATATGTGACATACGGCTGGAACCAGTATGACAATATTAAGGAGGCAATTGAACCAGATCTTGCAAGTTGTTCTGCAAGATTCAGGTTGAAATGGATATATATTCCACTTAAGGGACGCTACCACTAACAGCTGTACCTTAAGCGTACCTTATCACCACACAAATCTGGCCCCAAATCGAAGTACAGATTAACCACTTGATGAAGTTGACCAAACCACACACTAGAAAGTGAAGAGACGACGACGTATCACAATCGACTTGAGAATGGTCCAAGACGGACCGAAACGTCGTCGTCCCTTCACCTTCTAGTGTGTGGTCTGGTCAACATATTTCAGCGACGTTATTGTGACTCCTCGCCTGCAAATTGATGAAGTACCAATGGAGAATGAGTATTAAAACAAATATTTAACATATTTACGTACATTGATGCATTGGAGCAGTTGTTCTAGACTATATGAAAGATCACATAGTGTGTGTCAAGAGGCGCTAGCTTGGTGATACTAGAAAACAAAATTCTGCGTGATGTTAGGAAAAAAATCCATATTTAACATAAGAATAGACCACAAGTGATGATGCGTATAAGTGGTTCACTCGATTTGCCACTCCGTAAGAAACTCGGTTGTTTTGCACGTATATGAATACGCGGGATGAGTGACGCTGCCCAATACTGTCACTATGGCGGTGTGTCCACTCACAGGATGAGTGGCGCTGCCCAATACTGTCACTATGGCGGTGTGTCCACTCACAGGATGAGTGGCGCTGCCCAATACTGTCACTATGGCGGTGTGTCCACTCACAGGATGAGTGGCGCTGCCCAATACTGTCACTATGGTGGTGTGTCCACTCACAAGATGAGTGACGCTGCCCAATACTGTCACTATGGCGGTGTGTTCACTCACAGGATGAGTGGCGCTGCCCAATACTGTCACTATGGCGGTGTGTCCACTCACAGGATGAGTGGCGCTGCCCAATACTGTCACTATGGCGGTGTGTCCACTCACAGGATGGGTGGCGCTGCCCAATACTGTCACTATGGCGGTGTGTCCACTCACAGGATGAGTGGCGCTGCCCAATACTGTCACTATGGCGGTGTGTCCACTCACAGGATGAGTGACGCTGCCCAATACTGTCCCTATGGCGGTGTGTCCTCTCACAGGATGAGTGACGCTGCCCAATACTGTCACTATGGCGGTGTGTCCACTCACAGGATGAGTGGCGCTGCCCAATACTGTCACTATGGCGGTGTGTCCACTCACAGGATGAGTGGCGCTGCCCAATACTGTCACTATGGCGGTGTGTTCACTCACAGGATGAGTGACGCTGCCCAATACTGTCACTATGGCGGTGTGTCCACTCACAGGATGAGTGACGCTGCCCAATACTGTCCCTATGGCGGTGTGTCCTCTCACAGGATGAGTGGCGCTGCCCAATACTGTCACTATGGTGGTGTGTCCACTCACAGGATGAGTGGCGCTGCCCAATACTGTCACTATGGCGGTGTGTCCTCTCACAGGATGAGTGGCGCTGCCCAATACTGTCACTATGGCGGTGTGTCCACTCACAGGATGAGTGACGCCGCCCAATACTGTCACTATGGTGGTGTGTCCACTCACAGGATGAGTGGCGCTGCCCAATACTGTCACTATGGCGGTGTGTCCACTCACAGGATGAGTGGCGCTGCCCAATACTGTCACTATGGTGGTGTGTCCACTCACAGGATGAGTGGCGCTGCCCAATACTGTCACTATGGCGGTGTGTCCACTCACAGGATGAGTGGCGCTGCCCAATACTGTCACTATGGTGGTGTGTCCACTCACAGGATGAGTGGCGCTGCCCAATACTGTCACTATGGTGGTGTGTCCACTCACAGGATGAGTGGCGCTGCCCAATACTGTCACTATGGTGGTGTGTCCACTCACAGGATGAGTGGCGCTGCCCAATACTGTCACTATGGCGGTGTGTTCACTCACAGGATGAGTGGCGCTGCCCAATACTGTCACTATGGCGGTGTGTTCACTCACAGGATGAGTGACGCTGCCCAATACTGTCACTATGTCGGTGTGTCCACTCACAGGATGAGTGGCGCTGCCCAATACTGTCACTATGGCGGTGTGTCCACTCACAGGATGAGTGGCGCTGCCCAATACTGTCACTATGGTGGTGTGTCCACTCACAGGATGAGTGGCGCTGCCCAATACTGTCACTATGGCGGTGTGTCCACTCACAGGATGAGTGGCGCTGCCCAATACTGTCACTATGGTGGTTGTCCACTCACAGGATGAGTGGCGCTGCCCAATACTGTCACTATGGTGGTGTGTCCACTCACAGGATGAGTGGCGCTGCCCAATACTGTCACTATGGTGGTGTGTCCACTCACAGGATGAGTGGCGCTGCCCAATACTGTCACTATGGCGGTGTGTTCACTCACAGGATGAGTGGCGCTGCCCAATACTGTCACTATGGCGGTGTGTTCACTCACAGGATGAGTGACGCTGCCCAATACTGTCACTATGTCGGTGTGTCCACTCACAGGATGAGTGACGCTGCCCAATACTGTCACTATGGCGGTGTGTCCTCTCACAGGATGAGTGGCGCTGCCCAATACTGTCACTATGGCGGTGTGTCCACTCACAGGATGAGTGGCGCTGCCCAATACTGTCACTATGGCGGTGTGTCTACTCACAGGATGAGTGACGCTGCCCAATACTGTCACTATGGCGGTGTGTCCTCTCACAGGATGAGTGGCGCTGCCCAATACTGTCACTATGGCGGTGTGTCCACTCACAGGATGAGTGACGCTGCCCAATACTGTCACTATGGCGGTGTGTCCTCTCACAGGATGAGTGGCGCTGCCCAATACTGTCACTATGGCGGTGTGTCCACTCACAGGATGAGTGACGCTGCCCAATACTGTCACTATGGCGGTGTGTCCACTCACAGGATGAGTGACGCTGCCCAATACTGTCACTATGGCGGTGTGTCCACTCACAGGATGAGTGACGCTGCCCAATACTGTCACTATGGCGGTGTGTCCACTCACAGGATGAGTGACGCTGCCCAATACTGTCACTATGGCGGTGTGTCCACTCACAGGATGAGTGACGCTGCCCAATAAACTCGCCCCTCGGGGCAAAATTTAACATTTAAACCTGGACATTCCTCTTCCTTTGAAGAGGAATGAGGACATTGAAGAGGACATTCCTCTTCCTTTGACCAATCTCCCATGTACATTCTCTCCCCCACCTTCCACACACCCACTTCCCTCCTCCCCCCTCCCCCCCCTCTCTTCCTCCTATTCTCTCTCTATTAAAACCTCGTAAGGAAAACAAATTACCAATTGCACATGTTAATAGGAATCCAGCAATGATCGCAAACTACCTGCTAACAACCGTCCACTTCCGTTAGTCCTACAGGAAAGACGTCACAAACCATCACGAAACGTCAGCCTTCCTTTGTCTCAAGTCTTTTATTCAGACTTTATTAATTTAAGACTTTGTTATTAAGACTTTAAGACTTTTAAGACTTTTAAGACAAGACTTAAGACTTTAAGGCTTTTAAGACTATATTATTAAGACTTTCATTAAGACATTAAGACCACGAACTGCGTCACGCTAACAACCATGATTGCTAAAAAAAAAAAAAATGCTGCTTTGATTGTTCCTGTCTGGCCGATTGTTGCGTTAGTTGTCGTCGATTGTACGGCTGAAAGAGGAGCTATTGTTCGTATCTAATGTAATGTCTGGCTATTGGCCTCGGCTTTCTGGAAGCCGAGGTTGAAAATTTGTAGTTGTTTATTTTATCTTCGTTCGGGCAACTGTGTGTGTGTGTGTGTGTGTGTGTGTGTGTGTGTGTGTGTGTGTGTGTGTAATGAGGGGTTTCCCCTGCAAAAACACACAATCTAACGACCCCTATTGTTATCTTGTTACAACTTGTTATAAAGCGTTACAAAGTTATTACAACTGGTTAGATAATTGACATATATATATAATTTGTTAGGTGGTATCCCAACTTGCTCGAACGTTGTAGTTAAGTCGTGTGTGTGTGTGTGTGTGTGTGTGTGTGTGTGTGTGTGTGTGTGTGTGTGTGTGTGTGTGTGTGTGTTTGGTGGGTTTATCTAGCAGTGATTGGAACCCCCTCACCCCCTACCCTCTTTCCTATTAGCCAATCCCCCCCACCCAGCCTCGAGACACCACTAATCTTCAGCAATAACCCCAATGAGCAATAACACGGATGAGCACAACATGTTCCTCACCATATGTGGGAATTTGGCCATCACCCACACGGCTGGACCATTCATGAGGCCTCGGCCCGCCAATAGATCCGGAGCTATTTATTACGAAATTCTTTACGAACCTCTTGCACGCAATGGACCAAATAACAGATTTCGTTCGCCATGGCGGGATCGATGTTTCATTTATAATTGTTGCTGCCGCTAATTGTAACGGGCTATGACGGGGGAAATTACATAATGGAAATGAATTGTGGTGTGTGTGTGTGTGTGTGTGTGTGTGTGTGTAAACAGGGAGAAGATAGACGTGGATCATAGACACCACCTCTGGGGATGTTGTGTTGTTGGTACACATGCACACACACACACACACACACACACACACACACACACACACACACACACACACACACACACACACACACACACACACATGGAGCCCCCACCTGAAGAAACACATAAGGAAACTGGAGAAGGTTCAGAGATTTGCGACGAGGCTTGTCCCAGAGTTACGAAGGATGGGGTATGAAGAGCGTCTGAAGGAACTGAACCTTACGACGCTAGAGAAAAGAAGGGAGAGAGGAGATATGATAGGGACATGTAAAATACTCAGGGAAATTGACAAAGTGGAAATAGATGAAATGTTCACACGTAATAATAACAGAACGAGAGGACATGGGTGGAAACTGGAAACTCAGATGAGTCACAGAGATGTTAGGAAGTTTTCTTTTAGCGTGAGAGTAGTGGAAAAATGGAATGCACTTGGGGAACAGATTATGGAAGCAAACTCTATTCATACTTTTAAAACTAGGTATGATAGGGAAATGGGACAGGAGTCATTGCTGTAAACAATCGATGGCTGGAAAGGCGGGATCCAAGAGTCAGTGCTCGATCCTGCAAGCACAAATAGGTGAGCAACCACACGAAAGTGCGTACACATATACGAAGATGCGTACCGCTGTAGATAGTCGAACTCAGTAGCTTAATTTGACCTACAGACTTGCGATACCTATCACGACGGTAATAAATAGAATAGTTACTGGAAATTGAATAGTTTCTGGTCTATTAATTGTTTTGCTTCATTTCTGGCCATATATTGCTGCTCTCGGTGTACTCTTAGGCAATCCAAGATGGTCATTAGGTCCTTAAGACCATTTTCTTGGGCACACTCATCAGTTCTAGTGTGTGGTCTGGTCAACATATATCGTTATTTAGTGAATAGACTTGTACTCGATTCGTAAATATGTTGTTCCCAAGCGTCTCCTCTATAGAAGAGACGAGAAGAAGAGACTATAGAAGAGATAATCGTCTCTCCATAGGTCGAACTATAGCCGATATCGCCTCAAAGACCTATCCTTAAGTGTTACGAAATCTTAAGTAGGTTTTAAGTGTTAAAAAAAGAGGTGTTCAATAATTTTAACAAGTTAGCCGAACAACAATAAGTTTTTTTGTAAACTAACAATTATGCTGTTGAAAAATATAACTCAGAAGTCATGTCGAGCTACGAGCCCACCTCGACCCGGCGAGCTGGGTTGTTGTTTTAGATTCAGCTACTGGGAACATAAAGTTCCAAGTAGCACGGGCTATGGTGAGCCCGTAGTGGACTTACCTGGCACAGGAGGGGTGACCTGGCAAGCTGTTGTTGTTGTTTAAGATTCAGCTACTGGAGCAAAACGTTCCAAGTATCACGGGCTATGGTGAGCCCATAACTTACCTGGCACAGGAGCGGGGCAAGTAGCACGGGCTATGGTGAGCCCGTAGTGGACTTACCTGGTACAGGAGCGGTGATGTGTGCCTCTGGCAAGATTGATTGATTGATGAAGATTAAGCCACCTAAGAGGTGGCACGGGCATGAATAGCCCGTAAGTGGCAGCGAGTGAACTCCTCACTAGAGTTAACATTACACCATATTTATGCCAACAATAACAGCCTGCCCCGTCGCCTACACCTCCCACTGCTCATTCACACACACACACACACCCCTTACCACCCTTCTCTCGTATATACATAATACATACCAGGTATATTATGTATTTGTCTCCATAGGCCATTATCTATCAATGATATCTAGTAATCCTTCAACCTGTCTCCAACCAAATGAGGGATGAATGTGTGTGCTAAAACTTGACACATAAGTGCAGAGTGGCATAGTAATTAATTGTCTTTAATAGTCACCTATACTCGTTAAACTCTCTCTCCACCTCACAACACATCTCCCTTCAGAGGTGGGACCCAAGAGCCAAAGCTCAACCCCTCGCAAGCCCAACAAGATGAGAACAGAAACAATTGAAATACCAGACAAACGGGTAGTTAGAGAAATCCACATGCTAGGAGGTAAAAAATTATCCAAGCAGGTAATTAGATAAATAGACAGATATCTTAGGTAAGTACGTGTGTGTGTGTGTGTGTGTATATATATATATAATATATATATATATATATATATATTTTTCATTGAATATGACCGCATATTCTGTATTTATTATTTTTTGGTTTAGGGCTTCTATCCCTCTAACTATTTTCTTAGCATCAGGGCTTAATTGGAATAGGAGTTCTCCAAAACTCATTTTCGTACTTTTCAGGTGAAGAAAAGAAGTGATTTACTATAGAGTGTATTACACTTATTTGTATAATTTGCACGACGTTTCGAACCTCCATGGTTCATTCTCAAGTGAACAGATCTTACAATACTAGTTGATTTTATACCCGCATTAGGTCAGGTGATAATACAATGAAGGTGAAAAACATGGGGGGATACATAAGGGATAAACATAGGGGCTGCAGAAGGCTTATTGGCCCATACGAGGCATCTCCTATCCAAACACAAAGATTAATCCAGTGTAATTGGCCTGTTATGTTGGACATTGTCTTCTGTGTTGGCATCGATATGTTCTTGTCTTGTCCTTACTCTCATGGTGGGTAGAGTAAATAGTTCCGTGATTTGGGTGTTCATGGTAGGTCGCTCTATTCTTATGTGAATTGCCTCAAGAATTTGTAATCTTCTTGAATCTTGGGTTTTGTCTATTATGCAAGTATTCTTGTTCAACATTTCTCTTGTTAGAGTAATGTCATGGGCTTGTCTCATGTGATTCCTAGGGGCACCAGATTGAAGATGGCATGTCAAACGCCTCGTCAGCTTGGTCGACGTCATACCTATGTACTTACATTGAAGGTTACATCCTTCGTGGGGGCAAGTGTACATGTATACAACGCTTGACTGCTGTAGAGGGTTCTCCGTCGGCTTCGGGCTGTTTTTGATAAGGAGTTCGGAAGTCTTCTTGGTTTTGTAGAATATTATCAGGTTTATGTTTTGGTTAGGAGTAGTGCTTTTTACTCCTTTACGGATTATTTCTTTCATTATTCTTTCCTCTTTTATATGTTCACTGTGCATGGTTGATTTGTAATATAATTTTATTGGGGGTGTTGTGGTTTCTGTTCTAGGTTCTGAATTATACCAACGGTCCAAGTGTCTTCTTATAGCAGCGTTTATTTCCGCGTTGCTATATCCGTTGTTCACCAATACCTGAGTTACTCTTTCAAACTCTCTACTCACGTTGCTCCATTCGGAGCAGTGGGTAAGCGCTCGACGAATATAAGCATTGAGAACACCCAAAAAATAATAAATACAGAATATGCGGTCATATTCAATGAAACATGTTTGAAAGAAAACCTGCTGCCAGTATACACCAATATATATATATATATATATATATATATATATATATATATATATATATATATATATATATATATAAATAATATATATATATGCGAACAAGCCTGAATGGTCCCCAGGACAATATGCAACTGAAAACTCACACCCCAGAAGTGACTCGAACCCATACTCCCAGAAGCAACGCAACTGGTATGTACAAGACGCCTTAATCCACTTGACCATCACGACCGGACAAAATGAGGTGATAGCCGAGGCTATTTGAACCACCCCACCGCCGGCACTCGGATAGTAATCTTGGGCATAGCATTTTACCAAATCACCTCATTCTTTAGGGCACACGTGAGGAACACAAATGCGAACAAGCCTGAATGGTCCCCAGGACAATATGCAACTGAATATATATATATATATATATATATATATATATATATATATATATATAATATATATATATATATATATATATATATATATATATATATATATATATATATATATATATATATAATATAAATAGGCAGGTCCCTAGGTAGTGGGCGTAATAACACTATACCCTCGGGAGCGATTTTAGTCCCGGTTCGAGTCCTGGCCAGGGAGGATTGACTGGGCACCTGTCCCATTACAGGGTCGTATTCCTGGGAAAACTAGTAAGGTAAGGATTACCATAAGCTACGAGGAAGAAAAAGCTCTCACTCAACCTGCTAACAAGAGTCACACCCACGTACGAAAACAAAACAAATTAGGATTAAACAAGCAAGCAGATCAGCAGACGCGTAATCAAGCAGACATGAAGCTGTCTGCTTGATTACGCTGTAGATACAAGGATGTAGGGTTTTAGTTAAGGAAACAGATGGGTACTTTATTTGGTCGAAATAGGTTGAAGATTTGGGTTTTTAAGGCTTTGGGAAGCGAGGAATTGGGTCCACTCGTGGGGAATTGGGTTCTCTCGTCTCGATATCTCGATATCTGGGGAGGAAGGATCTTGACCTGAACGATAGGTCTTTGTTCCTGAGACCGCCCCCCCATAACCCCCATAACCCCCATCCCCCCCATCACCCCCCCCCCATGCTTTATTGAACACTTTGTTATATCTGAACATTAATGAACAAGGAGAACAGGCGCGAGGGAAGGAAAAATATTATAAATTATGCACTTTAGTAATTTTTGTTATATTTAATTCGGAGAAAAGAGGCGAGTGTTATAATGTAGAGTTATAGTAAACTATGGTTATTATGATGAAAAGTAATGAAGGTAAAATATTGCCTGTTTGTTCATCCACCATCACTACATCCACACTATAGGACTCATCCACCACCACCACACTCTAGAACTCATCCACTACCACCACCACTACATCCAGAGCTCATCCACCACCACCACACTCTAGGACTCATCCACCACCATCTCCACTACACTCCAGGATTCATCAACCACCACCACCACCACCACTACCACCACACTCCAGGACTCATCCACCACCACCTCACCCTGTACAACACAGTCAACAAATACGAAAAAACTCTTAAAAAGAAGACATTGTAGAAGCCACCTCCATCCACAACTTTAAAGCCAGAGTCAACAAAGACCTTGACAGTCGAAACAGCCCAATTGAATAGCAACATGTTCAACAAGGCAAATAGACGTATTATAAACACCTTAAACTCCCTACTACCCCGGAGTTGCTGGCATGTAAACTACTGAAACGATTAGGCACTAACTCGTCCTTTTCACTCGAACCTCTCCCCAGTTTCTGGTCCCCTAACCAGCCTCCACAAACCTATACACCACAGGGCTCCAGGCAGGGGTCATGAAGTGTAGTTTATACCTGGGAAATGTTAACCAGCCTCCACAAACCTATACACCACAGGGCTCCAGGCAGGGGTCATGAAGTGTAGTTTATACCTGGGAAATGTTAGATGGAGTGGTACCGGGCACTCTCAAATTCGGGAGGCATGGCAGGCTGTGTAAAATAGTCCCACAGGCTGTGTAAAACAGCCACTGGGTGTGAAAAACAGCCATTGGCTGTGTAAAACAGCTTCACTGACTGTGTAATACAGCCCTTGGCTGTGTAAAACAGCCACTTGCTGTGTAAAACAGCTCCACTGGCTGTGTAAAACAGCTCCACTGGCTGTGTAAAACAGCTGCTAGCTGTGTAAAACAGCCACTGGCTGTGTAAAACAGCCACTGGCTGTGTAAAACAGCTTCACTGACTGTGTAATACAGCCATTGGCTGTGTAAAACAGCCACTTGCTGTGTAAAACAGCTCCACTGACTGAAAAACAGCCACTGGCTGTGTAAAACAGCTCCACTAACTGTGAAAAACAGCCACTGGCTGTGTAAAACAGCTCCACTGACTGTGTAAAACAGCTCCACTGGAAAGAATATAGATGCTCCAGGAGACAATTCTATAAACACCAGGGACCAAACACCTCTCCTCTCTCAATACACAAAACAAAATTCTCTCTAGTTGATGTGTCATCCAACAGCCTGGTTGATCAGATCGTCAACCCAGGATGCCTGGTGAATGATCTCCCTTCCCCTCTATTTCTCACACGCTTTTCTTTATACTCTCTCTTTACCTTCCCTTCCCTTTTCTTACCTCATCTCCTCTCCCATACCTTCGCAGCCTCCTTCCTTCCCTCTCTTTCATCTCCTCCTTACGGAGCAGCAAGCAGCATCATTCCCACACAAGCCAATCGATCTTTTTTCACTGTCTATCGCTTCCTGATCATAAACCTTGGGACGGGATAATGTTCCCTTTCCCACCCCCTTTCCTCTCCCCTTCCCTGAGTGATGGTTTGTGAGACTCGCGTGTTTACCTTTTCGTGGTTGACAGGGGGAGGAGGAGGTACATTAATTTTGGCATTATTATCGAGGATGACAAGACGAGCTTTACGCTTCCTTGCTCCTCAAAGGCGGTGGCGTATGTGTGGAGGGGTCTTGAGAAGAAGGGGGGGATAAAAGGGGGTGAGAGGAAGGAAATAAAAGGGGGTGGGAAGATGTTTGGATACTATACTATACCTCTCGGCTGGATTACCTGCACTACCATATTCGTTATCGTCACTACCATAGTCGCAAGTACCATCATCTCTACTAGTACCACCATCTCTACCAGTAGCACCATTTCTACCAGTACCACCATCTCTACTAGTACCACCATCTCTACTAGTACCACCATCTCTATTAGTACCACCATCGCCACCAGTACCACCATCTCTACTAGTACCACCATCTCTACCAGAAGCACCATTTCTACCAGTACACCCATCTCTACCAGTACCACCATCCCCACTACCACCCCTTACTAACATTTAACAACACAACATGCAAACATTATGGAGTCAATTCAAACATATTTTAACGCGAATTCTTGACCATAAAAACTGATGTAAATGACAGACATGAAAACATGAGGTATCAAGAATATATTACGACCCGTAATGATTTGCTATGATCAAACAAGGGGTAGAGCGACGGTCTGGCTTCATGCAGGTCGGCGTTCAATCCCCCTGGCTGTCCACAAGGGGTTGGGTACCATTCCTTTCCCCCGTCCCATCCCAAATCCTTATCCTGACCCCTTTCCCAGTGCTATATAGTCGTAATGGCTTGACGCTTTACCCCCTGATATTTTCCTCCCTTCCTTTCTTCTTAAGATGTATGGGTTTCGTGTCAATATTTACCAGTTGTTGAGTTCTTCTCTTGGTTATGTAACTCCGTAAAAAAATCAACCTTTTAACCTGACCGGAAAGGTACCAACCCAAGCAACCCGTCTAACCTAACCCAACCGTACCTAACCTAACCTATTGCGTCCGACGGCCAGAAAGCGCATGTAATAATACCTGATATGTCACAATCCCATTATAATACTGTCACTAAATGAACAAATCCACAAGGGCCGTGTACTATGTCACTATCACACTATAATACTATCATGTCACTATCAACACTTATCTTCACCATACTTGTACCAGATGTTAACACTGACACGCTTCCTGAGGTGTTGTCCTCCGTCTCTCCATATATATCCAACCTAACTAAGTTACCATGATCCCTGATATAACACTGTAGAGGCAGGGTCACCACGGAAGATTATTAATTAATTCTTTTCTTGTAGAGATAAGATATATCTATAGCTTGTATAGATTTCTTTTCTATAAGAAGTAAAATGCGTCTCCGCAACGGGACCGTCTATGGGGAGCTGTTGGAAGATACTACACCTGGAAGGGCAGAGAGGTGCTTTGATGTAGAATATGTGGAGAATACGGAGGGGAATAACCACCGCTCCCGGCTGAAAACAATGGTAATGACGACATTTCGAGTGCTGCTTCAACTACTGAAGTGCCTGATTGTCCTCAGCATTGTATGTGGCACACTCTACGTGTGTCATGAAAAGCGGGAGTTGTGGCAAGATGAAATTTGCCGAAAAGATTGCAGGGACAGGGAACTGACCCTCTAGAAGGTAAATAATGTGCAAAATTCTTACTTCGTGAGGACAATGGGATGGATAACAGGCTCCCAAACTCCTCAGATTCCACCATGTGTAAGGAAGATATTTGGACGATGGGAAAGTTAACTTTGCGAAGCCCAGCAGGAGGAGTCGGAGACGACGTGAAGGGGTTGGGTGTGACCCACTTCAGGGGCTGGGTGTGGCCCACCTCAGGGGCTGGGTGTGGCCCACCTCAGGGGCTGGGTGTGGCCCACCTCAGGGGATGGGCGTGACCCACCTCAGGGGATGGGCGTGGCCCACCTCAGGGGATGGGCGTGGCCCACCTCAGGGGATGGGCGTGGCCCACCTCAGGGGATGGGCGTGACCCACCTCAGGGGCTGGGCGTGGCCCACCTCAGGGGCTGGGCGTGGCCCACCTCAGGGGCTGGGCGTGGCCCACCTCAGGGGCTGGGCGTGGCCCACCTCAGGGGCTGGGCGTGGCCCACCTCAGGGGCTGGGCGTGGCCCACCTCAGGGGCTGGGCGTGGCCCACCTCAAGGGCTGGGCGTGGCCCACCTCAGGGGTTGGGCGTGGCCCACCTCAGGGGTTGGGCGTGGCCCACCTCAGGGGCTGGGCGTGGCCCACCTCAGGGGTTGGGCGTGGCCCACCTCAGGGGTTGGGCGTGGCCCACCTCAGGGGCTGGGCGTGGCCCACCTCAGGGGCTGGGCGCGGCCCACCTCAGGGGCTGGGCGTGGCCCACCTCAGGGGCTGGGCGTGGCCCACCTCAGGGGCTGGGCGTGACCCACCTCAGGGGCTGGGCGTGGCCCACCTCAGGGGCTGGGCGTGACCCACCTCAGGGGCTGGGCGTGGCCCACCTCAGGGGCTGGGCGTGGCCCACCTCAGGGGCTGGGCGTGACCCACCTCAGAGGCTGGGCGTGGCCCACCTCAGGGGCTGGGCGTGGCCCAAAAAGTGTGTGTGTGTGTACTCACCTAGTGGTGCTTGGAGGGGTTGAGCTTTGGCTCTTTGGTCCCGCCTCTCAACTGTCAATCAACAGGTGTACAGGTTCCTGAGCCTACTGGGCTCTATCATATCTACATATGAAACTGTGTATGGAGTCAGCCTCCACCACATCACTTCCTTGTGCATGTTGGTATCTCAAAACATGACACTGTTGATATGCTTGCAAAGATAACCTGTAGAAAACCAGAAGATATTGATATGGGAGTTTCATTAGCAGTGACAAAGAGAATACTTACAAAAATATCTAATGAAAATTTTACTGACCAAACAAATTCACAAAGACCTGAAAGTTGTAGCATTAAATATTATGATAGATATCGTGAGGAGATGTTCACATTTTGAACTAATAGAGCAAGAGTTCTGCAATGTGATGTTATAGTGGCCAGAATACGCCTGGGATATAGACGTATCTGGCTTTCTCAAAATCCAAAATGTCGAGTACACAATGTGTCAACTTTGTGAAAGAGAAAACATGCACTCTCTTGAACATTATATTGTAGAATGTCCCATACTGACTGACTTTCGCCCTCCTGGGCTAAGGTATGCTGAACTCTGTAATTACTATATGAGTACTGGAACACTTGATGATATATTGGACTTGTACCCAAGATTGTCCATGTAATGTATCAATTATACAATGTATGTGATGTAACTATATAACCTGAGCTTGTAAAAACACCTTAATCACCTTCAGTGATTAAGTGCTTAATTGCACACAAGTTTCTTTATCAGCTATCTCACTCTGTCTGAGTAAAAGAGACAAATGTATGTGAATGCATGTGTATGTATATAT